>NC_043017.1:16493568-16518568 GCF_006345805.1 Octopus sinensis | reverse complement strand
GCCCCAGAATTTTTTTAGATGATTTTCAACCAGCGCATGTAGAGAGACCTAGAAGGTATGTACATATATGTATATATGCATATATTTATATATTATTTATATTATATATATATATATATACATAACAAAAACATCAGGACTTACAAATATATATAACATGCAGAAAATTACACTACTGGGCACTGCACACAACCTACGCAAAACACTTTCAATACAGTAACCATCAGAGCATCACAGCAAACCACAGCACATACCCAAGGCACACAGAGCTGCGCTCGGTAGTGAAGTGAAAGCACGCTATAAAAATAAAACTACTGAATGATGATGATGATGATGATGATAGTAATAATAATAATAATAATAATAATAATAATAATAATAATAATAATAATAATAATAATAATAATAATAAATGCCCTGATGCAGTACCAGGCAGTGGCTCTCATGGCTTCTGATCTTAACTGATTGGAAGTGTTATCATGTACATTGTTTTGTCTTGGTATAAAGATGGGCTACAGCAAATATTCTGCTCAACACCACAGATTTGCTTGTCAGTTGTTTGACCTTAACCAGTTGAGCATGTCCCTTAGTGGCTGACGATATGTGCATCTCTGATCACGAGCAGAAGTAGTGGGGGAGCATCATAGCCATGTGTTGAGAAGGATTCTTTGGGGTTTGAATAATTCACCTCTGGAAACATGGGTGTTTCGTTCAACGTCCTTAAACAACCCTTATTCAGGGACCTTTTGAGCGGTTACTCGATCTGAAGAAAATTCTAACTGGGCTCCACCTGCAAGGTCATGTGCTGTTTATCTTGATATGAGATCACCATGTCGCGCACATATGGTTGTGATGCATGTGCCTGGTGTACCCTTATCAGACGGGTAGTCATGATGGGTATACTGGGCTTCGTATATTTTACCCCAGTGTCACTTTGATGGCATGCTCTGCTCGCTCACTCAATAATAATAACAACAACAACAACAACAACAACAACAACAACAACAGCAACAACAACAACAACAACAACAACAACAACAACAACAACAGCAACAACAACAACAACAACAACATTGTAAAATACCTTAGGAATGAGAACTCAGGTTCGAAATTTCCCCAAGACACCTGATGAAGGATGGAGGGTATATCAGCCGAAACGTTGTATTAACAACAAACAAGATGAGGACAAATATCCGTCAAATGTAAATAAAGTAAATAATGTACATAATTCCTCATCTCTTAAATATAGAACTGCAAGATTGTAGATATTGCACTAGCTGGGGATGCACGCATAAGTGACGAAAAATTAGAAAAGATGGAAAAGTACAGACTACTAATAGACGAAAATGTAGTCATCGCATGAGTCGTAGGGACACTCGGAACACTAGCAATCAAGTTCGAGAGATATGTTAGAGAATTCAGAATTGACTTGAGAAGAGAGCAAATCCCGGGACAGCTAGGATTTTGAGATTGGTACTTGGATGTTGAACGTCTTCCACGATAATTAACAACCAAGTATCAAAGCTTATAATGTGCGGAAAGAGACCCTGTGAAACCTCTGGTAGCAGGCTGCTGTCCGCTCTCACAGAATCAACCAAAGCATGCAAGACCGAGCACTCTGAGAAGGAAAACAACAACAACAATAATAATTATAATAATAATTAATTCTTTTTATTGGCCACAAAGGGCTGACAAATATGATTGGAAAACATAAAGGGACAAAACAGGACGAAAGGTTACAAAGGGTTTTGTCCGTTTGTGAAAAAATCGTGTAAAAACAGTGTAACAATCAAATAATATAACAACGAAAAACTCCCAATAGGGGAAGGTGTTACGAAAGGTTCCTGGTGGAAAAACCCATAAAAGCAAAGGGGAGCCTGGTCAAAAAGGGGGGTAGAGAGCCCCTTTCTCCTTTTATAATACCTTTTTCAATTACAGGCGAATCCTCATAATACGAAGACAAGAAAAATGTTGACAGTGTACGGAACCTTTCACTCTAAGAGTGACACCGATATGCTGTACTTGTCCAGAGGAAAGGGTGGGAGATGTTTGATCAGTTGCCAGGACTGTATCGGAGCAGAGGAAAACAGCTTAGGGCATGTAAAAAATACCGTGGAACCATTGTTGAAACATGAGAAGAAGGCTGGCGTCATTAAGACTGATACTTGCATTAAGAAACAAAAACGTTAAAAGAAAAAGAACATACACAAAAAAACAGCATGGAAGGAGAAACAAATGTACGGTCAGTTTGCAAGAGATACGAATGCCAAGATAGATACAAAAGACCGGTGGCTATGGATGAGGAGGAGTGACCTGAAGATAGAGACAGAAGCAGCTCACGATCAAGCGTTAAGGACTAACTATGTGAAGTGCAGAATCGACAACACTACTGAGAGCGATAAACGCAGAATGTGTGGTGAGAGGAATAAAACGGTGCGGCACATTTTTAGCAAATGGCCGAAATTGGCGCAATGCGATTACAAAAGACGACATGACAATGTGGTAAGAATGATCCATTGGGAGCTCTGTGAAAATCACGGCCGACAAAGAGCAAAGACGTGGTGTGTACAAACCTCAGACGGAGTCACCGAGAATGAAAATTGCAAAATCCTCTGGGATCCAATGATTCAGTGGAATCACCTGACCAGACATCGGAAACCGGATATTGTTGTGGTGAAAAGAAAAAGAAAAAAAAAACAAGTATGACAAACAACATAGCATGTCCCGGTGGCAAAAATTTTTTTCCACGAGAGTTCCGGACCCCCCAGTAATGAATTCATTTGCATATAGCCAATCAGAGCAGAGCCACCTTTATCCCTTCATCCTTTCTAGTCAGCACTGTGCATTCTTTATTCTTTCCCTCTCTACTGGCAAACAGCAACTTCTCCGTCTAGGTTAATGTTTGTTTCTTTTTGTTATTAAGCATTGAGATGGCTGTGAGGTATGCTAAAAATAACAGCTAAATAAGATTTTTTGGATAAATCTTTTAAATTAAAGTTTGGATCTTTTCCTTTTGAACGGCAGATGTCAACACAATTTCTAGTTAACTAAACACTTTTAAACTTCGTATACTGGTAGAATGTGTTTATAAAACATCATTTTTTCTTGGTTTTATTGAGAAAATTCTATAGTTTGTAACATATTTCCACTTTAAAATCGAGCATTTCGGCAATTTTAACCAATAAAATACGTCCATTTGGAGTCAAAACATAACGTGCTGTATGAATATGTCCCTCCTTTAAGAAATAGATTGAGTTTATTTACATTTGCGAAGAAAAAAAGATATCCTTCCCCCACCCCTAACCCTAACTCTAACCCTAATCCTAAAATAGATTGAAATCCAATAGATCGATACTAGGGTTATAATTATGGGTGACATTTTCATTTGACACCGCTAGAAAAAAATCCCATTTTCTGTAGCGGTGTCGTATGAAATTGTCACCCATAATTATAACCCTAGTATCGATCTATTGCATTTCAATCTATTTTAGAGTTAGGGTAAGTTAGGCTTAGGGTTAGGGGTAGGGGAAGGGTATCTTTTTTTCTTCGCAAATGTAAATAAACCCAATCTGTTTCTTAAACAAGGGACATACTCATACAGCACGTTATGTTTTGACTCCAAATGGACGTATTTGATTGGTTAAAATTGCCGAAATGCTCGATTTTAAAGAGGAAATATGTTACAAACTATAGAATTTTCTCAATAAAACGAAGAAAAAATGATGTTTTATAAACACATTCTACCAGTATACGAAGTTTAAAAGTGTTTAGTTAACTAGAAATTGTGTTGACATCTGCCGTTCAAAAGGAAAAGATCCTAAAGTTTATTTGCTAACATCTCGCTCAGAGATTTAAAACTAACTGATTTTCTCTTTTAAATTAACATAAACATTTATTTACATGAAAGAAAATTACTGGAAAACTTTCATCTAATTCTTTTAAATTTTTCTGTTAGAGATTCTAATGTGTTTATCGCATTTGCATTAAACACTGGTGGCTGTAAGGCGTGCTAAAAATTACAGCCAAATAAGATTTATTTCCATGAAATAAAATTACCAGAGACATAACACGTTGTTTACAAATATTCTTTTCTACTCAGGGCACAAGGCCCGAAATTTTGGGGGAGGGGACCAGTCGATTAGATCGACCCCTGTACGCAACTGGTATTTAAATTTATCGACCCCGAAAGAATGACAGGCAAAGTCGACCTCGGCGGAGAGCTATTTTCAGAATATTGACAACAGTGTATTTATGAAAGCTTCAAACAGTTTCCGTACTTTCATATTCGTCCAAAACATTATCTTTGATTGCTATAGTAATTCAAACCTACCGCTAACAAGCGTATGTGTTCAGTTTCGATGATATTGGCATCTGAATGAGAGCAGAATACAAGATTCGCATGGTAATCGGAGGTCGCCATTTTGAATGCCAACATTTATTAACTTGACAAAGTGAAAGTGAGCTTTGATTGGCTGTATGCGAATAATTACTTCCCTACTCTCGTAGGAAAAAAATTCGTGTCCCGGTGACAAGAGGATCAAAGAGAAAGAAGAAAAACTGAACAACTATAACAATTTGAAGTGGTAAATACGAAGGTTGTGGTCAATGAGGAGAGTAGGCGTGATACCAAAAGTAATTGGCACCCTTGGAAGTATCAGCACTTCCAGCGTGGATCAAAAATACCGGTACAAGCGTAAAGGTAGAACGCCTACAAAAATCAGCATCGTTTGGAACTGTAGGAATTCTTCGCAGGGTTCTTGAAGCATGACCAATAGATAAGTGTCACCTTAGTCTGTTGGCTGTGGACAGCTGACACATTCCATCATACCCAGCAAAATATGCTGAGAGTTATCATTAAAAAATGATAATACCATACTTAAAAGAAAGTAGCAGAGCGATAGATAAGAAAAAAATTAATGAATAAATGAGAGAGAGGTTGCAAAAGAAATTCAAGTGGAACATCTAATAAATACAAGTAATAACGAACAAAGATTAGAGGGACCTTCTATAATTCAAACTAATTAAATAATTTAATATATTTATTTCTTTACTACCCACAAGGGGCTAAACACAGAGAGGACAAACAAGGACAGACAAACGAATTAAGTCGATTATATCGACCCCAGTGCGTAACTGGTACTTATTTAATCGATTCCGAAAGGATGAAAGGCAAAGTCGACTTCAGCGGAATTTGAACTCAGAACGTAACGGCAGACGAAATACCGCTCAGCATTTCGCCCGGCGCGCTAACGATTCTGCCAGCTCGCCGCCTTTAAATAATTAATATATTATTAGTGCTAAAGTACTGGACCAGAAAGGTATACAAGAGTTACCATATTCGGGTGCTGCAACCGATTAATTTTCGAGGTAATAATTTGAAGGTTTTGTTAAAAAATAAAAATAATTATACACATCACCTGGACAAAAATATAAATAGGAGTAGCAGAAGTAATAAACAAATTGATAATTCTAAGAAACGGAGAGATAGATTGAGATAATTTAGAGGTGTGGTATAAAGCACCATTCGGATCCAGTCGCCACCAATATTCCGAGAAACTTTTTGATGACCTTGGCGAAGCGTTTCCCACCCTCGGGTCGATACAGGAACTTGTTTAATAGGCATTCGGTTAGGTTTGCATGCTCATCAGGAACCTGTTGTGTGAAGCTGTGCTGTGCATCAGGTTCCTGATGCAAACCATAGCTTCACACAACACCCGTAGATTAAGAGCGTTCATATTTGATAGCTTAGAAGTAGAAGTGAAAATAGTAATAATAACAATATTAACAGCAACAATAACAATGATAACTTTATTTACACGCTGAAGATGCGACAACCGAGAGTTTTTATTCAATCTGAAGAACATGCATAGTCATGAAATTCTATAGAATATGGAAGGAAGCGATCCAGAAGAGAATGATGACACGGTTTTTGATTTGTCAAGTGGCATGCCGGCTATCCAGATAAATTACGGTCGTGTTTTTCCTTTTTTTCGCCTCCGATAATGACATCATCGATTAACAATAGGTCCTTTTGAAGAGAATAATCGTGAATGAATGAATCTATAAATATGTTAAAAGATGGCAACGGCATTGGAACACCTGAATGGTCGGCGAGTAAATTTGACACAGTTTGTTACAGGCTTCAAAAGCCGTCAAATGAAAATCCTCTTCTCGGAGTGGAATTTGATTGTTGGCTTCATTCAAAGTCGATATTAGAGAAGTAATTATTAGAGAAGTAATTATTAGAGAAGTAATTATTGGACTCGATTCTTTCGAGGAATTAATTAATCAATGTTAGCTGCCCGATCAGCGCCAACAGGACCTAACTGATTTATTCCTTCTCGACACGACGAATGACTGTGTGCCTGCCAAGTGCTTCTACTTTAATAATCCCATCTTTCAACATTCTCTTGATTTCATCTTCGATGAACTCTCTATACCAGTGCTTTTCAACCTTTTTGCTGGAGCGGAACCCCAAGGAAACATTCCACTGGCTCGAGGAACCCCTGTGCAATAATTTAATAGTCTTATGCACACATATCTGCACAGGAGAATTATAAATTACTGCCGATTTTAGCAGTTTTGTAACTTCTTGAGGAATCCCTGGACTGTACTGGCGGAACCCACCCATAACAAATATAAGTGCCCACTTCATTCGCTGTACCTGGAATTGCATGTGAGCCTCAGCATATACACCTAACGGCTACTCCCGCCCCACATGGATAAATAAACACATACATCCCCAAAAATGGGCGTAATCCCATTCACACCAATTATATGTATACAATTATACACACTAGAATAATACATAACTAACCCAAATATACAGAACATACTAAAAATCACCAACTAACCACCATCACAAATGAAACCCACACCCATACAATGACAAAACTCCCCCCTCCATACCCAATTTACACCCACATAGTAATCCCAATATATTCATCCATACATGGACGCAAGTGCGTGAAGCACATGCACACAATTAATACGTACAACCCCCTAATACACACTCATATACATACGTATCAAGCTCGACATCCACAGCGATACGCTTACACCCACTCACACCCAGATGGGTGAATTGCACAACCAGGGAACGCACACACACACGTGTGCGTTTTTTGATTGTGCAATTCGCCCATATGCATGTATGCGGGCGCGATTACATTGTTGCATATATCGAGCCCAAATAGCATGTATATGTACATGTGAGGGGGTACACGCAAATGACGTGCGCGTGTACCCCCTGCATTTATACCCGTGCGTGAATATACACATGGAGACTACCACACAGGTACAAATGTGTATAGTAATGGGAGCCCCATCACTACACTCAATGTATACTCTCACCATCCGCACGGATGTGTAAGTGTATCTCCGGTGTATATGTTGAGGCTTATATGTAGCGCTGTGGAGGCGAACGTCGTTGAAATTGTGAATGAATGGGTGGAGTTGGGAATTGTAACCGGGTGGTGGACTAGCGTTGCTTGGAATTGTGAATGGATTAGTGTGGTAGTGAGGTAGGCATCGAGAATAGGTTTGGGTTACTGCAAGTTGTTTGTTAGAGCTGCTAAGGTGAGCTAAAGCTCATAAATGTATATAATGCTTTTTCATGGTAGTTTTTTAAAGAATCCATTCATAATAAATTTTTTTAAGTAGTGTTGGTTTGCTACGTGGATATAGTTTTAGTTCCATTTATTCTATTTCTCCATTCATAATTTAAATGACGTTTACTTTCTATGGCGCGTATTCTTTTTTTTACATAAGTTATTTCTATGGTAACGTAATTTTGGTTTGGTTTTTTTAACGGCTAAGAATTTAATTTCACTTCATAATTTGAAATTGACTTGTAAGTATGTATTTTATTTATCCTTATGTCATATTGTTATTTTTGATATTCTGGTTAATTACGATGTATTTAATGTTGTTTTCATAGGAGTGTTTATGTATATGAGATTGTGTGTGAGTTTTTAGTTGTATAATTTATTTATCTGTATGAGTGTGGGTGTGTAAATATTGTTGTATATATCGAGTTTAGTGAGTATGTATATGCGTATATGTGAGGGAGTATATGTATCTGTTGTGTGTGTGTGTTTTGCGTGTGTGTGTTTGTGTGTGAATGTGTATATGGGTTTGTTATTTAGGTTTTGGGATGTATGTGTTAATTTGTCTGTGTGGGGAGGGAGTGGGTTTTGGTGTATATTGAGGTTTATAAGTTAGTATAGGTATGTGTATAAGTCGTGGGTCTGTGTGTTAGTTAGTGTGTGGTGTATGTTTTGGTTTGTGTGGATTGTTTAGTTTAGGTGGTTTATGTGTATTGTGTTATAGGTTAGGATTTAGATAGTTTTAGAGTTTAGCAAAGGGAGATTATCGTTATATGTTTTTATGAGTTTTGGTTTATCATGGTTTTTTTAGGGAATCGTGGTAATTTGTCTATTTTCGATGTTGGTTGTTTTATTACATTGTTTCATTCATAATTTTTGAGTGGGTTCGTTTTGCCACGTGAATAACCGGGTGGTGGACTAGCGTGCTTGAATTGTGAATGGAATAGTGTAGTAGTGAGGTAGGCATAGAGAATGGGTTTGGGTTACTGCAAGTTGTTTGTTAGAGCTGCTAAGGTGAGCTAAAGCTCTAAATGTATATAATGATTTTTCATGGTAGTTTTTTAAAGAATCCATTCATAATAAATTTTTTTAAGTAGTGTTGGTTTGCCACGTGGATATAGTTTTTAGTTCCATTTATTCTATTTCTCCATTCATAATTTAAATGACGTTTACTTTCCATGGCGCGTATTCTTTTTTTACATAAGTTATTTCTATGGTAACGTAATTTTGGTTTGATTTTTTTAACGGCTAAGAATTTAATTTCACTTCATAATTTGAAACTGACTTGTAAGTATGTATTTTATTTATCCTTATGTCATATTGTTATTTTTGATATTCTGGTTAATTACGATGTATTTAATGTTGTTTTCATAGGAGTGTTTATGTATATGAGATTGTGTGTGAGTTTTTAGTTGTATAATTTATTTATCTGTATGAGTGTGGGTGTGTAAATATTTTGTATATATCGAGTTTAGTGAGTATGTATATGCGTATATGTGAGGGAGTATATGTATCTGTTGTGTGTGTGTTTTGCGTGTGTGTGTGTTTGTGTGTGAATGTGTATATGGGTTTGTTATTTAGGTTTTGGGATGTATGTGTTAATTTGTCTGTGTGGGGAGGGAGTGGGTTTTGGTGTATATTGAGGTTTATAAGTTAGTATAGGTATGTGTATAAGTCGTGGGTCTGTGGTTTACGTGTGTGTATTTGTGTGTGAATGTTTAGGTTAGGGGGATTACTATATAGGTTTGTTATAGAGTTTAGCAAAGGGAGATTTTATCGTTATATGTTTTTAAGAGTTTTGGTTTATCATGGTTTTTTTAGGGAATTCGTGGTAATTTGTATTTTCGATGTTGGTTGTTTTATTACATTGTTTCATTCATAATTTTTGAGTGGTGTTCGTTTTGCCACGTGAATATTATTTTTAATTCCATTTATTCCATTTCTCCATTCATTAATTTAGAGATGTTCGTTTCCAGAGCGGTTATACTTTTTATACATATGTTAAGTTCCTTGGTAAAGTAATTTTGTTTGGTGTATATGTTGAGGCTTATATGTACTTGGGGGGGTTTGTATTTGTTATGGGTGTGTGATTTACGTGTGTGTGTTGTGTGTGTGAATGTATAGGTTAAAGGGATTGCTATATAAGTATGTTATAGTGTTTAGTAAAGGGAGGTTTTATCATTTCTGTTTTTTGTGTTTTAGCTTATCATGGTAGTTTTATAAAAGAATCCATTCATAATTTTTGTGTTTATTTGTCTGTGTGGGGTTGAGTGGGTTTTTGGAGTATATGTTGAGGTTTATATGTATGTATTGGTATGTGTAAGTGGTGTGGGTATTTGTATATGTCGTGGGTGTGTGGTTTACGTGTGTGTATTTGTGTGTGAATGTTTAGGTTAGGGGGATTGCTATATAGGTTTGTTATAGAGTTTAGTAAAGGGAGATTTTATCATTATATGTTTTTATGAGTTTTGGTTTATCATGGTAGGTTTGTTAAGGAATTCGTAGTAATTTGTGTCTATTTGCGATGTCTGTTGTTTTATTGCATTGTTCATTCATAATTTTAAGTAGTGTTCGTTTTACCAAGTGAATATAATTTTTAATTCCATTTATTCCATTTCTCCGTTCATAGTTTTGAGTGATGTCCGTTTTCTAGAGCGTGAATGTGGGTTGTATGTGTGTGTGTGTGTGTGGGAGTATGAATAAGTATTGGGTTGAAGTATTTAGCTATTTTATTTATTTATAGTTGCCTAGACGTTTTTATGTGTATGTATAGGGATATATATATAGGTGTGTGATTTAGTGTATGTAGTTAGATATGGTTATATATAATTAGGTATATGTGTATGGGTGTATATATAGTTTATTATTATATTATTATTATTTTTTTGTTTTGTTTTATATTTTATATTTTATATTTTATATTTTATATTTAATTGTTGATAGGTTTTTTTTTTAGTTTATATATTGTTTATATATTGATTATATATGGATTATATATAGGTTATATATGGATTATATACTTATATTTTTTCATTCATACTTTAATTATTTTAAAATTATTATTTTTATATTTTAAAATATTGATTTTTTAGATTGGAAGTCCACCTGAAGATTGTCGATCAAGACAAAAAACGATTGTAGTGGCGGTTTTTTTTTTGACTATTTATTAAAATTTTATGTATTGATTAAGTCTTTCCTTGTTTGTTTTGCAAAATAGTGGTTTTGTCTCTAATAATATTTTATATAATATATATATATATAATATATTATATATATTTACAGACATTACAAATACAACATATACAAAGCGCATATATGAATATTCTAATATACATTTATATACGTATGTGGAGTGTGTTATGTGTATATGTATATATATATATGGTATATATATATATATATATATATATATATATATATATATATATTATATATATATAATATATATAATATAATAGATAGATATATAGATAGATAGATAGATAGATAGATAGATAGATAGATAGATAGATAGATGATATAGATATATAGGTACATACAATCATATGAGCCTATGTTTGTCTTTGTGCACACACACATGCATTATAATGCATACATAATGTATGTATGTATGTACGTATGTATGTATGTGTGTATGTATGTATGTATGTATGTATGTGCGTGTGGACGTACGTATGTCGAAATGCAGTGTGAGTGTATAGTGTCGGTAGTGTAGAGCAGTTAACGAGAACATGTGAGAACGATGATTTACTGTGAGGAAGAAAACGACACACTAAGATGGTGTGAGAGTGCGAAGAAAATAGCGAAGCACCGTGGAAAAGACGGTGCGGGGAAGGAGACGTGGTGGTGATTCCTGGAAGGTTTCGCAGTAACGTTTAAGAGAATCTTTTCGAGAGCCAACTAGGTGAGTGCCTCTCGTCGCATATATCGCCGAATGCACACATATGCACACATATGCACACATATGCACACATATGCACACATATGCTCCATCCTCTCTCTCTCTCTCTCTATTGTTTTTGTTATGCTGACACCAGAGAGATAGCAGTGTGGATACGAAATTCATCGCCTCGCTGCAAATCTGAATTGTGAAAGACAAGCGTAGGTAAGCTACCACTACCACTACCGCTGCTGCTGCTGCTGCTACTACCACCACTACTACTACTACAACTATCACTGCCGGTGGTGGTAGTTCTTGTCGTAGTAAGAGATCGTGGTGGTAGTGGTAATGGTGGTGCCAGTTGTGGCGGTAATGTTGAAAGAAGTGGCAATAAGCTGGGGTGGAAAGCGATTCGAGAGGAAAATACAAATATCTGCTGTAAGTATCTGGTGTTCTTCTTGAAGTTGTTAAACCTTACCATTCAATATGTGTCTTGTACTGTTGGAGAAATGGTAGCTGTCTATAGAAGACTCTTTTATGCCACCTTACCTCATCTCACCTTGTTTTCCTGTCGCTTCTACTTCTACCAGATCATCACTTTGACCCCTTATTCTTTATTTTCTGTTCTTCGCATTCTTATTCTTCCCATTATTTTTCTTGTCGTCAGCGTCGATCTTCTTCTTTCTTCTTCTTCTTTCTTCTTTTTCTTCTTCTTCCTTTTCTTCTTTTTCTTCTTCTTCTTCTTCTTCTTTTTCTTCTTCTTCTTCTTCCTCTTCTCCTTCCCCTTCTTCTCCTTCTCTTTCTTCTTCTTCTTCTTCTTCTTCTTCTCTTCTTCTTCTTCTTCTTCTTCTTCTTCTCCTTCTCCTTCCCCTTCTTCTTCTTCTTCTTCTTCTTCTTCTTCTTCTTCTTCTTCTTCTTCTTCCTCTTCTTCCTCCTCCTCCTCCTCCTCCTTTTTTTTCCGTGTCCCCTTTTTCTGTTTACTTCCCCCCCCCCAAATTCTTTCCTTACCGTTTCCGTTGTTTTCCTTTCATTCATTCTTTCCTTTCTCCCCCTCTCCATCTACCTGGTCTCCTTCCTCTTTTCCTTCGTTTCTCTTCAACCATCAACCAAATTTGTTTTCTCTTGCTTGAGATGAACTTACACACACACACACACACACACACACACAAATATGTATACCTTTATGTTTATATTTTTATATATACATATGAGGGGTGAGAAAGAGAGAGTAAGAGAAAGTGGGGAATAAAACTCTTTCAAAACGCATACACACACACCAACATATTCATACTTATATACCTACACACGCGCGTGCACACAAGCGTGTGTATTTATACGGACGTAAAAGCACAAAATTTTAATTTTTGTCATTAGATATGCGCATATCTTGTTACGTGAATGTGTGTTTGTATGTTTGTATTTTGCAATCTGTGTGTAAAAAAATGCTTTATAACACTAGGATTAGACGAAAAGCTGTTGTTTTGTGTATGCGTGTGTCTATGAATAAGAGAGAAAATGTGAGAAAAACGACGATTGTTACTTTTTCTTTCGTTTTCATTCACAAATTTCTACTTTTTCTTCAAATAATTACTTTCCTCATCCTGTGAAATAAAATCAAGGTTGATTTATTACGGCTTGCTTTTCTATGCATTAGATTTAGACAGACGTGCGTGCATTCGCGCATGCACTACTCGCACACACACGCGCACATACACGCATAGACATTACATGTGTGTGTGTGTGTGTTGTGTGTGTGTGTGTGTGGTGCGCGCGTGCATCTGTGTATATGCGTGTATGTTTTTTCTGTATGTGTGTATATGTATATGTGAAAACAGTTGGATAAACATAAATATGTGAAAACAGTTGGATCATTGCTACTCGGAGTTTCGCCCCACACGTGCGAACTATTCAGGTAGTCTTGATAAACTTATTGAGAAATGTCTGCTCGAATGCATGCCGTGTGGGAATCGGAGTAACAAAGATATCATTGAACGATACTTAATCACTTTACACCTTACTCCAACTGTTGACTAAGGATTTTACTTTCACTTTCACTTTTAAAGAAAAGGTATGAATGTATGCATGCATGTATGTATGCATGTATGTATGTATGTATGTATGTATGCATGTATGTATGTATGTATGTATGTATGTATGTATGCATGCATGCATGTATGTATGTATGTATGTATGTATGTATGTATGTATGTATGTATGTATGTATGTATGCATGTATGTATGTATGTATGTATGTATGTATGCATGCATGTATGTATGTATGTATGTATGAGTGTGTGTGTATGTATGTATGTATGTATATATGTATGTATGTATGTACGTACGTATGTATGTATGTATGTATGTATGTATGTATGTATGTATGTATGCATGCATGCATGCATGCATGTATGTATGTATGTATGTATGTATGTATCTATGTATGTATGCATGAGTGTACATGTATACATGATGACTAGGTATGTATATATAGATATATAAATCTATTTCTCTCTCTCTCTCTCTCTCTCTCTCTCTCTATATATATATATATATATATATATATAAACCTATGTCTGTGTGCGTGCGTGTATACACACACACACACACACACACACACACACACACACACACATATATATATATATATTACGGTGATGTACTTGCATAGCAAGTGACCTGATCTGAGATCGTGTGCTGAAACAAACACACTTGCAGCGTGGAAGGTGTTTATAAGCCATTTGAAAACACACAAAAACCGTTAGATTCACTTCAACATTTAAATTTAATTTGTCAAAATATTTTCGTCGCTTTGAGACCCCGACCTCTTCACTCACAAAGTTCCGTGCTGCATTTTGTCAGTGAAGAGGTCGCGGTCTGAAAAAGACGAAAATATTTTGACATATTAAATTTAAATGTTGAAGTGAATCGAACGGTTTTTGTGTGTTTTTAAATGGCTTATAAACACATTCCACGCAGCAAGTGTTGTATATATATATATATATTGATAACTCCGAAACTCGGAGTTTTATCATGGCTACCGAATAATTGTCACATATTACATTTACATATATATATATGTGTGTGTGTGTGTGTGTGTGTTTACATATATATATAAACCTATGCCTCTGTGTGTGCGTGTACACACACACACACACACACACACACACACACACACACACACACACACATTCATATATCTATATAGTTATATATCTATCTATATATATTTATCTCTCTCTATAATATACATTCACATATATATGTTACAAAGAACGAAAAAATTCTGTATAATCCAGATTTTTTTCCATCGTAATTTGCGAATCTAAGAGACCATGGTTTCTGTTATTGATTACTCCTCGATATATCCAGTGTGATAAACTGGGATTCCCTAAAAATCAACTTGTTCCTGGAAGCTAACAAAATATGATTTCCCCGCTATATACATATATCATTGTTTTGACGTTGTTGTTATTGTTTTTTTACATGCATTCAATATGAGTTGATTTGTTGTTTACGTTTATGTCGAACTGTCTTCCCTTCTGGAAACCACTCGGCTGTGAAATAAAAATGAAATCTGTTTTTCATCAATAACACCGAATCAAGAAGACTGTTGCATCTTGCTAGGACACAAGTAGAAGTAAGGTTTCAACATTTAGATAGTAATCCAGCATCTTAACCTTGTCGCTAATTGCAGCAAAGACCCGCATCAACTTGTAGTTCACTTACAAATGAGTAGACAAATCCATTTAGCGGAATCCCCGCGATGCTGCTCAAGCTGAGCAGATCTCTGTTGCAGGAAAGAAGATAACCATTCCAAAATGCATGCATCCAAAAGTCTCGGTAGGGAAGGCTGTGAAGTGACTCGGTGTATTTATAGCTAGTTTGTCTGCAGCGAGAAATTTCCTCCATAACAAAATATGTGAATGGCTTCCTTACGGATCCGAATATGCCCCATGCGTTTTTGTACTTGGAACAATCTTGTATACATACATACGTACATACATACATATGGAGGCGCAATGGCCCAGTGGCTAGGGCAGCGGATTCGCGGTCGTAGGATCGCAGTTTCGATTCCCAGACCGGGCGTTGTGAGTGTTTATTGAGCGAAAACACCTAAAAGCTCCACGAAGCTCCGACAGGGGGGGGGGTGATCCCTGCTGTACTCTTTCACCACTCTTTCTCCCACTCTTTCTTCTGTTGGCCTGCTCGCTTAGCCAGCGGGGTGGCGTCATTCGAAGGCTAAAACAATGCGAGCGCATTGTGACCAGCGATGTGTAACTACATCTGATGGTCTGGTCGGTCACGTGGTGGTCACATGCATACACACACACACACACACACACACATTAGCATCTGCTGCAGCAGAGGTAGCAGCCAGATGCTCCATCTCTGTCCAGAGATCGGCTTGCTTAGACTCTTCGCTGCTATTGTGCCGCATGCGTGCAATCAGCGAGGCTCTGGAATCCAGAGTCCATTTCGTTGATGCTGACAAACGTCTTTGAGGGTCTCTTGCTCTTTTCTCTTCCACACTTCCTCTCAGGATGGTCTTGGACAATGAATGCCTCGTGGCGCATCGTGTGTCCAAAATTTGATAGCTTTGTGGACTTGGTTCTTAACAATAGGTTTCTTTAGATTTTTAGCTTTTCTAGTACTGCAGCGATGTTACTCTGTCTTTCCAGCTTATTCTGACCAATAAACATAAGATCCACATCTCAAAAGGCATCTAGCTTATTTTCTGTGTGTGTGTGAGCATGTATGTATTTAAGGACATATTTGGTAATTTAATAATAAAAAGAGAACTCTGATCTACCAAAAACCAACTGTATTCCAATAAAGATTTGTGCACGTGATTTCAGTAAGCTTTCTTATACGCTTATTCTATGAATCCGCCTTCGTCTTCTCTGACTGCTGCGGTGCGGGACCTGAATCGTTATGCCTGCATTAAATAATCCTTATTCATTTCGGACTTAACCTGGACAATGGCAGCTTTCAAGAAAGCTATGGATTTGTGAGGATGTTAATTACACCCCCCATCCTTTTCAACAACTCCCTAAACGAAGTCCATAGGATTTAAATCTGGCGAGCTTTGAGGTCACATGTTTGTTGTTATAGAATCGTAAAGATTGTTTGACACCCATTCTTGGGTTACGTGGACTCCGTGAGAGGCGCTGATTCTTGTTGAAACACGTATGACCACCCATTATGAACTTCTATCATCCAAGGCTTAATTGTCTCCAGTATCTTAATGAATCCAGCAGCATTAATTTTAGGACCCCGTGGAAAGAGTTGTGAGGTGGCATGACATGTTGTTTGTTACTTCTCTACGACCTCCGTCTGTCATTAATGTCCGTGAATGAGGGTCTTGGTTGTCCGCTCTACTGTAACAGTGTTGTCTGTGGAGTTAGTGCCTTCAAGTATAAGGTGTTCAATAGGTCAAGGCCTGGGTAGTATGCGATGGAAGACAGGCAGTTGCTCACGCAGCGTCTCTTCCACTCTCCAGGTCACCGATGGATCCAAAGGAACAACACAACTGTTACAATTTGGCAACAGCGCCGTCGCAGGAGCGATGGCAATAAAGTTAAAGACAACTTCTAACTGCTCCGGGGGATGCGATTCTCGATTTTCCTTCAGGCTTAACTCCCGAAGCCTTTCCCATGATTCTGGATTTTCCTTTAGGCTTAACTGCCGAAGCCTTTCCCATGACTATGTCTGTGATGCAACGGAGATTTGGAATCAGAATTTTTTTTCTCCCGGATGGATCGTTTCACCCTCAGGTTGACGAGTTCCATCTGCCCGACCGGCTGGCTAATTAACTCATGGCTGAGTTGATTCCGGATTCCTCAAAACTGTGGAATTCCCTAACTAGGGCCTCACTACTGGATGCAATTTAAAGCCATACCCTTTGTTACTCACTACTCTTAAAACCTTCACAGCTGTGGGACACTTAGTGTGCATCACTTTGGGGGACATCAGTAGAATTTGTACGTAACCATCTGTCATTTCTCCTGCTTTGGTCGAATTTTTTCTCATCAAAGAAGAACCTAAGCATTCTATGTTCGTGGGGGGGGGGTTAATTTTGTTAGATAACAGCTTGTCACGGATCAAACGGTTTCCCCATTGGCTTCTCAATATATACGACTTGTATCGAATGTCTTCACGCACCACAGTTCTGATAGTCCACTTTAACGTCTGAAATTCTTTGGCGACGGCCCTCATTGATTTTCCGGGATCATCGTCAATAATGTTTTGAATCCGTTGGATGAATTGCATTGTTCTTATGGTGCCCGAACGTTTAGAATGCTTTCTTCTCTTTGGAACAATTGAAACAATCCCGCCAAAATCATGCAATTCCAACCGAAGTTTGAAAAAAAACCCCAACTAGATGAAACCTATAAACAAGAGCTTGAAGATTCTTTTCGGGATGAAGAAATATCTGAAATGCTTCAGAAAACAAGCAATATTCTCTCAATGAGCAACTATGAATGACGAGTGTCGACAAACTGCTATGTTCGATCTTTCGCTAATCGAAGGTAAACAATAACCGACTCTATCTCTATCTATATTAGCATGAATTCAACCTTTTCGTTGAACTCAGCGGTGACTTTCAAGACTTGCTAACATTTCTCATTGTCAAACAACAAATAGAACCTAAGCGACCATTCCCCAAAGACGGTGCCATTCGTTGTGAAGGGTTGCTTTCTTCAATAAATAGCACGAACGAACTGAAACAAGACATTAATGGCTTAAGGTTTTTAAAGTGTAAAAACATATTTCAACTTTCAATCGGATCCTGAAATCGATATTTGGGCGACATCACTGCTTTGGCAGAAGAGCAATGCAATGAGGTAATCTGCAAACGAGAACATCGGATCATCCATGAAAATGCTACCGTTCGTCATAAAAACACGAGAAAAAGAAAGATGCTTCTCAAAAGTTCGTAATAATAAGCTGGAAACAATTCAGCCATCAGAAGTACAAGATTACTCCCAAGTCCAAGGACCTATAAAGCTTTGAATTAAGTTGAAAGCATCATTCGTTTTATAAACTGCAATCTTATGCTATTGCTCTATAAATGAAGGAAACATGGTTCAGTTTTCAATGATCCTAAGTAAAGCAGTTCCTAAAACACAAGTTTAAAATTATTGGATGTGCTAGAAATGCAAAAATGTTAAGGGAACAACCTTTCACTAGCTTACCAATCGAAATTTCAAATAGAATGTGTAATTATCGATTTAGGTGTACAATACTCAAAGAGAAAAAGCAAGCTGTGGATGTTAAAAATACCTAAATAACACTAGGGCATAACTGGATCACATTCTAGTCAACGGGGAAAATTCAATCGCAAAATAAGGCTGTGGACTGTGAAGCCGACAATTTTGCTGGCAATTCTGATGACAAATAAATTCAGGCAGAATTTGAGAGTAAATAAGAACTGAAGTATATATATAAAAAAAAAAGTGTTATGATTAGAGAAAACTTAACCCCGACGCAGGTACGAGAAATTCATTTGCACTTGATATAAAGAATTGCTTGGTAACATCACAAATTTTAGTGGATTTTCAAAATGCCGATTCCATTGAGAATAACATCATAAAGACAAATGAAAATGCATCAGAAGCAAATATTCGAAAAGCAGAAAGGAAGAACGAAGAATCTTGTGGGAGAATAAGGAGACATTTGAGAAAAGAGAACTGATGGAAGCGCGCGCGCGAACACATACACACAGAAGGTAGAAAGAGCAGTGTCTCAAGTTAAATTCATTCTATCTAAACCTTAATGAGTTTCCTTGTTGCGAGATGAATGACTTCGAACTACATAGAATGTTGTAAGCATGACGCTATTTGAACCAACGAAGGCGGCGAGCTGGCAGAAACGTTAGCACGCCGGGCGAAATGGTTAGTGGTATTTCGTCTGCCGCTACGTTGTGAGTTCAAATTCTGCCGAGGTCGACTTTGCCTTTCATCCTTTCGGGGTCGATAAATAAAGTACCAATTGCGCACTGGGATCGATATAATCGACTTAATACCTATGTCTGTCCTTGTCTGTCCCCTCTGCATTTAGCCCCTTGTGGGTAGTAAAGAAATAGGTATTTCGTCTGCCGTTACGTTCTGAGTTCAAATTCCGCGAGGTCGACTTTGCCTTTCATCCTTTCAGGATCGATAAATTAAGTACCAGTTGCGTACTGGGGTCCATCTACTCGACTGGCCTCCTCCCCCAAAAGTTCGGGTCTTGTGCCTAGAGTTGAAAAGAATATTTGAACCAACGGCATTTTACCAACTGGCGAAGGCAACTAAGCCGAAATTCGGAGTCACTGTCAAACTTTTCCATGTGAAAGTTAATGAATGACACTTCAATTAATGTTCGAATGCATAAGCATTAACAACTAGCTATCTGTCTATCTGTCTGTCTTTGTTCCTGTCGTGTTTGTGTGTGTGTGTATGTGTGTGTGTGTGTATGAATACACACACACGCAGTAATCCCTCGACTATTGCGGTTGTTACGTTCCAAAAACCCCTGAAACAATACTGTACTGTACATTTTTTATTACTTTTTAAATTTGTATATATTTTATTATAAATGCAAAACAACACCACACACACTCGCCTCCCGAGTTTTGTTTTCCGTACAGTATGTACGATTCTTTGTTTACTCATCGACGGTACACTACGTATTTTCTATTTAATTAATGTATTATACAGTGCAGTACTGTACTGTATTTTTATTCATTAATTTATGAACTTTTAGGCGTGAAAATTCTGTCAATAAATTACGTATGAAATTACTTTCATCAGTAATTGTGAACATCTTTCTGTCAGTAATTTGTCGTTGTTTGTAAATAGCGATTGAAAACTTAGAGAGAGAAAAAAATAGCGATTGAACTTAAAGTGAAAACAATAGCGTCTGAAAAATGAAAGTGAAAACTATAGAGACTGAGTGAGATATGGAGAGAGGGGGAGAGAGAGATAGCTAGTTAGACAAATAAGATAGATACAGATAGAGAAGGTATAAACAGATAGATACAGAGATAGATAGATGGATATAGCGATAGAGATAGATAAAGAAATATAGAGAGATAGATAGAATGATATAGAGATAGATATAGATAGAGAGATATAGAGAGATAGAGATAGACATAGATGGCTAGAAATATATAGATAGACGTCTATACGTCACTGGCGCCAGAAAACCGGAAGTAAATATTTTTAAAATCTTTGAAAGACGTGAATCTAATGTTACCTCTCTTCTCCACGTAACCCAGGAACGGGCGTTTTCTGCCCCCCACTGGGGGCCCGTTACTCATTATATGAAAAATTTTAAGAGTCTAAAATCATCCCTGGAACATAAGTAATGAATGCTCCCAGTTTGGAGAAAATCAGTTGAAAAATACGGCTGCTATAATCTTTTACACACACATACAAATACACACGCACACACACACACACACACACACACACACACACCATACACACACAGAACGGGATTTATATTATAAACTCAGCAAGGAGTTAAGGTTCCATGACACGCATATGTATGTATATGTGTATGCATAGAGATAAGTAGTTATATATACATACAAACATATATTATATGTGTATATATATATATATATATATATACTAGCAGGCATACCCGGCGTTGCCCGGGGCTGTTTGTTAAGTATGCCTGTTTAGTTATTAGACCATTCACGGATGCACCTCTGAAATGAGTGAAAGAAATCATAATGGCAAATGTTCCCTGCGTTGTTTGATTTATTTAGTGAAATAGTGAACATGCAGAGTAATACGCGCACACCGTTGTCATTGTTTTCCATTGGGGCAGTAGGTCGATCTGTAAAAAACCGGCTGTAATTGAGTTTATTTTCCTTATCACATAACTACTGACGTGCGCTGTTTAGCAGATGGAAAGGTTGAGCCTAAAGATATGACATAAAGAGAAATAGTATGTTTACCTGCTGTTTCGCTGGGTTGTAAGTTGAACTGCGCGTTGTACTGCAGTCTCTACAGCTCGTGCAGCAGCAGTTGAGGAAGCATCTCTTGTGAGTCGAACTGCGAGTTATGCTGCAGTCTCCGCCGCTCGTGCAGCAGCAGTTGAGGAAGCATTTCTTGTTCGGCGTGCTGAACGTTGCTCGTTGCTCTGGGTGACCCGTTGCGCAGCAATACGTGCTAACCGATCACAACGCTGCTCTTCACTTTCCCTTCTTCGCGCTGAAACCATCCTAAGTGCACTGAGTGAGTTCCTCCTGTTGGCGTCCTCGTTCGATTCATTTGCATGCATACGTTTACTTTTCTTTGCAGCATTTGTTTGCCGAGCTATATTGGATCTTTTGCGTGGAGGCATGGTGGAATATTATCAGTTTGCGCAATAGAAAAAGTCCTAAGGAAAAAGCGGTGAATGTGTAGCCCCCCAAAAATTGTAAAATGTAGTTGGCAAAAATGTTAATCAAACAGACCGAATTAAGGATTTTTAATTTTGGGAAAGAGTTCTGAAGTGGCTAGTTTAAGTTGAGATAATTATATGAAAAAGAGCGCTCACGTGAAAACAGGGGCAAACCGTAACTCGCAAATGAATACTGCTGGCAGTACTGTGCAAGCAGTCGATAAGAGCTCGCCACAGCTGACAAAGTATTGATTTTTCCAGCTGAGTGTGTGTCACGTTTATCGCTGGCTTAAGCCAAATCCTAGGTGAATTGAGAGTGGTCTATTTATGTTGGGGCGCGGAATTTCGATACACATATGTATAAGGAATTGTTTTCCGTAAACATCTTGTGCTAAATCCAGTCAAAATACAAGCAGGATACACCGAAATAATATTACTCCAAATTGTGTAATTTTTCAGGTATGCTATCATTAATTTTTTTTTTTTGTATTCTTTATTCAGCTAATAACAGTTACACAATCAATAAATCTCTCTATTTATAAAGTTGAAGTTGTCTGTGTATGGCAGGTTTGGTAGCCTTCAACTAACACTATTTCCTCCGAGACCCTATGGTGCAAGTTGATCAAAATTGAGAGTATGATAGGAGAAGGCTTGCTCTTCCTTCCGTAGAAGGAAAAATTCAAATCGGACCATGTTAAACACCAAATATTATTTACATCAAAAAGGTGCTTTTTTTTCTATGAAAATCCCTATTTTTTCGGTGTATTTCAACCAGAAAAATGTTCACTTAAAAAGAATAACAAGCTACATAATGCAAAATATCTACTTTTCAAAAATTCCAATTCTAAAGGGTCGAAAAAAACCCGAGCAACCCCGGGCGATACTGCTAGTTTAGAATAATAGCAAGAACTCAAAGACATTAGAATTTATGAAGAAATCAGGTATTCTGTTAACTTAACCACACAAACGTCCTCTATTTATTGTATATCTGTTTATCAGAAGATTTCGTTACTCTGCTTGGCGGGGAAATGGAATGCACGTGTGCTGTGTATATGAACTGGAAACAAAAATCATGTTGAAAAACTTACTGTAGGTTTGAACACGTGATTATATAACTGATTTGTTCTGCATTACTCTTCCGTCGATATTTATATTTGCATATTTTAATATTAATAACCTACATAGGCATACAACTACAACTGTACAGAGATGGAAAATAATAAGTTTTTATTCTCGTTAATCGTATGAACTACGTTAACACGAAAGGAGTTCTCAGCAAAGGAATTTCATGTCACAGTCCTAAGTGTAAGAGAGAAAAAGAGTGAGAGAGAGAGAGAGGAGGGGAGGGACAGAGATAGAGAGACAGCGAGAGAGACACAGAGAGATTAAAAAGACAAAAAGGGAACGAGGTCTCGCAGTGAATTAAAATTAGTTATCTTTAGGCGTAGGAGCGGCTGTGTGGTAAGTAGCTTGCTTACAAACCACATGGTCCCGGGTTCATTCCCACTGCGTGGCATCTTGGGCAAGAGTCTTCTACTATAGCCTCGGGCCGACCGAACCTTGTGAGTGGATTTGGTAGACGGAAACTGAAAGAAGTCCGTCGTATATATGTATATATTTGCATATGTATGTGTATGTATATGTTTGTGTGTCTGTGTTTGTCCCCGCAACATCGCTTGACAACCGATGCTGGTGTATTTACTTCCCCGTAACTTAGCAGTTCGGCAAAAGAGACCGATAGAATAAGTACTGGGCTTCCAAAGAATAAGTCCTGGGGTCGATTTGCTCGACTAAAGGCGGTGCTCCAGCATGGCCGCAGTCAAATGACTGAAACAAGTAAAAGAGTAACCATATATGTATTAAAATTAGAATTTTAAAGAATTTTCCAGATAGTATAGACTTTAGTAATTACATTGTTTTAGTAAAAGTTACATACTCCAAAACTAATCAATAAGCATTCTTTATTGTTGTATATGTGTTTGTATACGTGTGCTTGTATATACACATATTGTTATACATATATACACACATATACTTATATATTCATATACTCATGTACATATACTTACATCTATCAATATCTTTATATACATACACACGCATATATATATATATATATATACATGTTTATATGCACACACACACACACACACTCTCACACATACATACATACATACATACATACATACACGCACATATACTCACATATACGCACGCACACAGCGAGGAACAGAAACAAACGACAAAAAAAGCCCACAAAAAGGACGGCGTACGTTCTCAAGCAACGCTATTAGCTTGACAGTCAGGGAAATGAAAAAAGTTAATGGCTATAAGTTACGGATATTGTCCTGCTTGGGATAGAGGGAAAAGTGGGGAGGACCGAGAGAACTGGAAAAGAAGGAAGAAGAAAGGGCGAAATAATTAAAAAAGAAACTATTCTGGCGAGAGAAGGCACGTGGTCTACACGTTTAGCCGCTGACTGGCCGAAGTAAAGAGTAGATTAATTGAGGTAATTTTTTTTATAGGAAAGTGAATGCGTGGACTGTGGTGTGTCTGTGTGCTTGCTGGTATGTGTGTTTGAGTGGTATGGAGAAGTAGTTTCACTGTGTGAGGTTCTTTGTGTGTCGTGTACTGTGTGTGACTGACTGCATCTCTGTGTATTTGTGGTCTGTTATATGTACATGTACGTGTGTGTAAGCGTGAGTATATGTCTTTGTATGCATATGAGTGAGTGTTTGTGTGTGGTCCATATAGGAAAAGATATTACAATATTGGTGGCGAATGGAGGCCATGAGCTGCATAGAGGTAGAGTCCGAAAAATACAAAGATCCAATAGTAGTCCGGGCGGAGTGATGGTTGGATGGATGGGAAGAAGTACCGAAAGTTCAAGGAGAAGGTAAGAGAGATGAGAGTCCAGGAGAGGAGGAAGTTCAGTTAGGGAGGATCAAACTGGTGTAACCACGTGGGTGTATGTAATATATAGTTCAAATTTTCAGAAAGCAAAAAAAAAAAAACCAAGACAGGTAAGAGATCAAGCAGGTGTATTAGTTTGACGCCCAGGAAGAATGAAAAAGCTTACATCCGTCCCAACCTCATAGATCTCACTTTGTGGCACCTTGGGCAAGTGACTTGCAAC
>NC_043017.1:16451068-16488568 GCF_006345805.1 Octopus sinensis | reverse complement strand
GTTTCTACTGTTTGCTAAATCGAATAGACTCAAGTCGAATGGCTCCTTTGAGGGCACACCACCATCGGTTATTTAACACAGTGCCGGTTAGTGCCCTCATTACTAACTCCTTAATCTGGCTACGGTAGGTTTCACAATCCAATAGGGACGTGTTGAACTTCCAATAGCCAGATCTCTGTCTATGGACCTTATCTATATGCATCCTGCCCGTCATTAATTTGTGATCCGTGTAGGGTACATAGGTGAACTGTGGACAACTAAAACTAGACTTATCTCTAGCATTAACTATTATCCTGTCTATATACAACCTGACTGATCCGTCGTTATTACTCCAAGTCCACATTACAACGCTCGTATCATCAAGTCTCTATCGACCTGCCAGGCTAAATCGCTTCAACAGATCGACGAGGCGTGAGTTACATTTCCTATCGTTCGAGCCTACGCTATCCTGACGTGCATCCAGAATAGCGTTAAAGTCTCCTAGCATAACTAGTGTCATTCACGTCACAAGAAACTTCTCCAGGCGTCGATAAAACTCATTTCGTTTGCCTGTTGTGCCAGGCGCATAAATGCCAACCAACCTGAAAGCCTTACCTCTGAATGTCAGATCCAGAACGACCGACTCACCTTCTGGGTCCACGAAGATCGTACGTGTCTGCAGGATCAAGTTTTTCCGGAGCAAAACTACAACGCCCTCTTTACCCCATGTCCAACTAGGAGACATGATTTTCTCAAAGCCATTCAGGAGAGTATAGAAGGCCTGCAGCTTGTCCAACTTGGTCTCTGTAGCGACCAAAACATCTATTCTGTGTGACCTGAGATTGTCGATAAAACAAGCCTGCTTCCACTTCGAGCTCAGGCCACTCACATTCAAACAACCTATGCACAGTGTTTCTTTCTTTCATTTCCATATACGGTTTTCGGGAAATTCTTCCGATTATTCTGGCAATTCTGCTGTCACTGTTGGCATACGTTAAACTTTAAATATTTATTGTTGTTTTTGTATACTACTGTAGTGCTGTCAGTTTTTTCAGGGATTTCAATTTTTTCTAGTTTAAATTTTTTCCTTTTTTCTTTTCTTTTTCTTCTCGTTCTTGTTTCTTTACTATTTTCTCTTTAGGAGCCGCCTCCTGAGTCTTGGTGGACGACTCCCTTTTTGGGGGTCTTTTATGCGACACCATCTGGAAATCCATGTCTTCCTTTGATGGTATCTCTGCTGGTTCCTTTTCATCCGGATTATTTTTACTGGTGGCAGTCGCCCTCTGGGTAACAGCCTCCTTGCTGGGGCACCACCTCTTCTTTCTCTCCTCCTCTTATTTCTCTCCTCCTCTTCTTTCTCTCCTCCTCTTCGAGGACTTTTTCTTCTTCGTTGTCCTTCTTCGTAGATGGGCACTTCGACCTCAGGTGTCCCTTTTCCCGCATTTATAACATCTGGGTCGCCTCCCCTCTTCGTGTACTGCCAGAATGGTTTCTTCCCCGATGCGAATTGTCTCTGGGAGGCTTTCTAGGTCCGTGGTCGTGGCCTGTGCCAGAATTTCCAGAGTTTGGCCCCGCCAGTTTTGTGAGGCATCTCTGGAAATCTGGATTATATTTTCCCCGAAACAACAAACCACATAGTGTAAGAATATCCTACACTAGTCCTGTCTAAAATACTTAGATACATAAAACTGTTCAAGCCAACCGATTCAAATCCTTCAAGAAAAGCTATTTATCTTAGAAATATGCAGTACGAAAATACTGAAGAGCATCAGGATACTGACAGACCACCAGAGGGCACTTAATAAGTCTACACTAATTTTCTATGATAAAATCGAACTAATCATTAACAAAACAATACTAAATGAAGTTAGTATTTACCACAAGGGATAAAGGACGAGAAGGCATTATAAGGTACCCGTTAAAATGTTTGTGTATATAAAAAACAAAAACAGGCATGAAAAGCAATATCATAAAACAGAAACGAATAACCACCGAGGGTCAAATTGAGAATCCTCTACAAAGCCTGAAATACCCTTATTGTCCTATCTCAGCTGTATTGTAAAGCTTACGGGTGCAACATAGAATGGACCCATTCATTCGTGCTGTAGATGTCACACTTACCTAACTTTCAGTAAAATTACTTGAGGGTAGCACCACCCTCTACTTTCTTTATCTCTTCAAAAACGAACTTAAAATATTTGACGAAGACGAAAATGTCTATCTTCAGTCTTTCTAAACTTTCCCACAATGGAATCTCTTTTGCCATTGCTATCACAATGGAAAGCTGTCATGCAAAGGGTACTGGCAGCAGAATGACCACCTGATAATTGGAATGCATCTCTTCCACAAGAAAATAAATCATAGACATTCCAAACAGTGATCAAACAGCGATCAAAGGTAAGACTTGTCGGTGTTGATTTTGGTCCCTGTCACCGAATTGTATTCCTTTAGATGGGTGCTGACCATCTTCCTTACAGAGGTGTCCGACAGCCCTAGACAGTAATGTCGTCCCAGTTCGAAAATGATGCCCCTCAACTGTTCCAAGTTCCGTAGCAGTGGCTCGAAATCCGGTTCATATAGAGGTGACGGCACGCAGCCTAACAGACCAAACGTGCGATGTGAAGCGACTCCGATATGTGGCCGTTTACTTTGATCTCTGAGCAGATGCCGGTGGGCATTGCAGCAATCCAACCTCTGAAAATGTCCGAATCTGGCTGATATCAGGACAACTACCAACTAACAATGGTCAACCCTATCGAATGCTTTAGATTAATTCAAATTGATCTGATCCCCTCCAATGCCAGCTTTGGCCCCAGTCCGCTCTATGATGTACGCATAAAATGAAGGTTGTGGTGTTCAGGATTATGCACATTTGTGCTTCCCCGACCGAACTACCGACAAGTGCCAACCTTGTCGCCAATACTAATCGATGTTTAGCAGAGTTATGGGCTGAAAATTTCCTCAGCGACGTCACCACTCACCGACTAGCAGAATTAGGAACTCTCCTGTTCTGCTATCAGTTACGTTAGCCATCTGCCAAGAAGCCGCCAAACAATACTGGCATAAATACATAGGGCAGACCATCCAAACCGGGCGATTTACAATTTGTGCAACTGCTCATCACCGTTCGTATTTCAGTAGCCTTTATTAGGTTTTTGCGTCCACTACTGAGAGCTGTGACAGACCGACCAGGTTCGGACTACAGTTCACTGCCGTCGCCGACTCATCGCACTCCTCAAACAATCACATGATGTGGTGTTGGAGAGTCGCACACATCTGCTCGGAACCGAGTAACACGCGCCCGTCCTTGTCCGTCAAAGACCTGATCGTGGTCTTGTTGCCACGTCGTGTCTCGACCGTCCGGAACGCCGAACGGTTTTAGTTCCTTCGTGTTTGAGAGCTCAGGCCTTAGCTCTGACAACGCAGCCTTCGTGTTTCTCCTCGAAGAATTGGTCAAGAGCCATTCTCACCGATGGCACGTCGGTCGCGATGCCTTTACTAATTGCCTCTTCTAGGTTGCTAACTGCTTCTAATCTATTTCTTTATATTCCTAGCGCATTACTAAATGCCATCAATTCTACTCTTATCGCCCTCTTCAAATCGACCTGCAACCAGTTGTGGACAATTGCCCCCGTCAACTGCCGCTTAACTAGTTCCTGTAGTCTTTGCGTGCCGGTCAGAACACGTTCAGCTTCTAGTAAACGTGTCTCTGTTTACATGTCCTATCTAAATCGACTGAGCAGATCACAAATTTGTGGACTGTGTAGCCGTCCAGTTCGAACTGTGGACATCCTACGCAATCCCTATCCGCTCGTCTAACAGATACTCTATTTAGATCGATCTGGATGGTCCGCTGTGGTTGCTCTATATCCACACTGGTACATCAGAGTAATCCAGTTGCTACCAGTAAGACAACAGAAAGTTTTTTAGCAGGTTTTCCAGGCTTTTGCACCCTTCCTGCTATACACTTGCTCCACACAATGGTTCTATGCGTACAAAATACAATTCCAGTACTAACAAGCGAGATGCACCTCCAAAAACCTGATCCGAGTCCAAGTTTATTTATATACCTTAGTTTGAGTAACACCGTGTTTATTGGGACAAAACAGATAGAGCGGTTACAGACATTCGTCATCACGAATGGTGGGTGGTTCCGTGTGCTTTTCCAAAGGTGATTTTCAAAGGATTTTGTAATTATGTGTTGTTCACGGTTTTCCTAAAACCTCTAACACACCCTGATTTGTCCAAGAGTGAGTGATAAATTTTACTCCGCCTTCTCATTAATAATTTATCTTCAGGTATTTTGTGGATGAATTTATCAAATTCTCTCTCTTCTACAATTATTTCGCCTTTGTAATGTTTTCCTTGGCAGTTTATCAACTCAATGCTGCTTTTGTTTATAATGGTGAAGGGGTACTAGCGTTGCTAAAGTGTGTGCCGCCCGGGGCAGCCCTTCCATTTGCTGCCCCCGGACCCCACAAAAGACACATATTACCTACAACAGACCCAAAAGTGCCGCCCGGGGCGGACGCCCCTACCGCCCTACTGGCTACGCTAATGTGAAGGGGACAATGTTTTCTATTTGTGTGCATAGTTGTTTGTTGTGGCTGTTTTCTTTTGGTGGTTTTGTCGTTGATGGAGCAATGCAGCAGACTCGGTTGTTGTGATGATGGCTTTGGATTTTGTTGCTTTTGTTGTTCTTTGTGCTTTTCCCGCGCTTTTGCTGGTGTGGACAATTTTAAGTTTTTTTAATATTTTTTTGGTGTTTCATCTACGTTTGTGTTTTTGTGGTGGGGGTCATATTTTCCGCTTTTTGCTTTGGCTGGGTTCCTCGTTTTTTCCTTCATTTGACGACGACTCAGAGGGGCAAGGTGGAGACGGGCTTTTGTGTGTGTGTGTATGTGTGTGTGTGTATGTGTGTGTGTACGTGTGTGTGTGTGTGTGTGTACGTGTGTTGTGTGTGTGTGTGTGTGTGTGTGTGTGTGTGTGTACGTGTGTACGTGTGTTTGTTTGCGGGCGCGCACACACATTTCCGTATTTCTTGATGCTGCTGTTGGACTTATGTAGCTGTAGCGTGGGCAGTAAAGAGGATTTAGTTTGTTTGTTTGTTTTTTTTCTTGAGGACAAAAAGCTTTCTTGTGTTTTGTGCTTCCACAAGAGTAACATCTGGCATTCCTGGCTTTAAAACAACTTGCACAAGGCCTCCATTCTCCAGGGGAATGATTTCAGATATCTTTTGGAGATTCTTTGAGTAAGTAGCACCTGGATTTTGGGATTAACTTCTGTGATGCGCGCTTGAACACCGCATCGATTTGCTGCACTTACTGCCGCATTATCAAATGCTTGTCCACGATAGTCTTCAATGTTAATGTCGTCCATTTCTAATTGCTTCAGAATCATTGCTCAGCATTTTTGCCTTTCATCTCAATAAAACAAAGAAAGGGTTCTTCTACTTTTATTTCCTTTTCATCTATTTTGAAATAACGTAGCACCTGAGAAATTTGGTCAATATCCGAAATGTCTGGAGTACTATGAAAAATAATGCAATAGTATTTACTGTTTCACTTAATCGGTAACTTCCTTTCTCACCTGATCTCCCAGGGCGTTCACAAATTCATTCTGAATTTTTGGTGAGAGGTAAAAAGTTGTAAACTTAGTTTCTACTTTCACCAAATGTTCATGTAGCACTGGGTCGGATTTTTTCCAATCAGTTGGACACGCTCCAGAAAATTTCCTTCATTTTCATTTGCCTTCTTAACTCGAATGTCTTCTCTCTGGCCTCGTAAAGCTAGGTTTTGCTTAGCAAGAAACATAATCATGTCCCAGAATCGAGTCAGGATTTGCTTAGATTTCTTTGTTTCATTTTCAACAAGAGTTTGTTGTTCTATGTTGTACCTTTGTTGTACCTTGCCTTTGGAAAGGCGAATTTCTAGCTCTTTCCACTGAGTGAACGCATTTTCATGCGCAGGGCTAGATTCATGCTCTTGTATCTTAGGGTTCAACTTCCATCAAGATTTGAAACCATCAACAGAGCAAAACTTTGAGTTTTCATTTGAAAATAGCTGACAACAAAAACAAAACACAGCTTCTTTCGATGGAGAGTATATCATCCAAGTTCTCAAGATTTTTCCCCCCGCTTTGTAAAGTTCGAAAAAAAAAAACAGTTTCTTGACAGTCTTCCAGTCTCCCCTTTCAGTTTTCTTATTTGTCCCGGACGTACAACTTCTTTGAATCCACAGTCAATATTTTTGCACAGAACTTCGATCCTTGTTGCCCAAGGATTTCCCGAATACCGTCACCTTGATTAAACTTAGCAGGCCACATCCCAATGTCTTTCAAATTAATATTAGAGTTTTGTTCTTCAGTAGTTTGTGGTGGATCATCATCATCATCATCATCTATTTTCTCTTCAAGTTCCACTTCATTAACAACATCATCTCCATGACCTTCTACAGTAATACCAGTTTCAGCTGAACGCTTGGGTCTGATGAGAAATTTAATTATGGCACCTTCATTTCGCATTTCTTCTTCTTTTTCTCTCGTTCTTCTTTTTTTTTCCGAAATGTTGCACTGCTATCCTTAATTCACTTCATCTCAAATTATATCAGTCATATCTCTCTTTCACTCTTTACTCTTTTACTTGTTTCAGTCATTTTGACTGCGGCCATGCTGGAGCACCACCTTTTAGACGAGCAAATCGACCCCAGGACTTATTCTTTGTAAGCCTAGTACTTATTCTATCGGTCTCTTTTGCCGAACCGCTAAGTTACCGGGACGTAAACACACCAGCATCGGTTGTCAAGCGATGTTTGGGGGACAAACACAGACACACAAACACACACACACATATATATACATATATACGACGGGCTTCTTTCAGTTTCCGTCTACCATATCCACTCACAAGACTTTGGTCGGCCCGAGGCTATAGTAGAAGACACTTGCCCAAGGTGCCACGCGGTGGGACTGAACCTGGAACCATGTGGTTGGTAAACAAGCTACTTACCACACAGCTACTCCTACGCCTATCGTAAATTTATATGAATAAAAGCAAATAGAATATAGACACACAATATTAACAATATTAACAATATTATGTATTAACAATATTATGCAATATTTTTTCTTTATTGCCCGCAGGGGGTTAAACAAGGAAGAAAAAGGGATTAAGTTGATTACATCAACCCCAGTGCGTAACATGTGATTGGCCTTCAATACTTCATCCCATGTCTTTTTTACGTGACTGTCCTTGTCCATATGTGACTGAACCAGTGCAGCCGTCTCTCTTACCAACTACATCTAATTTCTCTTATGCCTAACGTTTCTCTCAATACAGTGGCACTCTGTCAGACATGTACACTGACATTGCACAGCCAACAAAGCAAACTAGCTTCGTTCCTCTCTAGTCTTTGTGCGTCCTCTGTATTTAGGACTCATGTCTCACTTCCATGTAGCATTGCAGTTTGTACACATCTCACTATCATGTAACAAGGAATTTGAACTCAGAATGTAAAATTGGAAGAAATGCTGATAAAGTAGAAATGATAAATTCAGAAAATAAAAGAGCAGAACTGGTTAAAGTTACAATAAACACTTTCAAAACGAAATTACAAAACATACCAAAGAAGAAACACAGAGAAAAACCACTCCATGACCAACACCCTGCAAGACTTCATAGAGAAGAACTGAGTGAAAGTGAAAGTCAACAATGGCTTGAAAGTTCCAGTCTAAAAGCAGAAATGTCAGAACTGATTCTCACTGGACGAAACCATTATCTTTTGCTAGATCAGAGGTCGTAAATATTTATAAGAGCAAAGTAATGAAATTGGATCCTAACACCAAATGCAATGAGATACTTGATGTAAAAATGCAATTTGGTATTGTCGTAAAACCAATTAGGATTAAGTTGTTTGTTAAATAAAGAAGACACAAAATGTTACAGGAGTAACTCAGAGTTTGAGAGTGTCGTGCAGAGCACTCAGATGAAAGCAGTTTCTCAAGGCATGTTTACCAGTGGCCATTCCATCTTTTTTGTAAATCTTGGACAACATTGGCTAATAAGCCATTCCTCTTTTAAGAGGATTGAGTGAGGTTGCAAGCAGAATTTCTGGCAGACCAAGTAATCATACAAAGTTTCCTTTATTGGCTTGATTGGTTCCCATGTAAATAAAGTATTTTTTTCTTTGAATATTGATGCAATTTTCCAGTTGATGAGGAGAAAAAAATAATGTTTAATAAATATTTAAAACATGACAATATAATAAAGTCATCAAAATTTAAGATGTTTGTATGTAGGTAGCAGTATCTACCCATTAGAATGTGTTGTTTAATGATAAGGGTGTAACATGTACAACTGCGAGATTGTGGATTTAATTCACGAACTGGGCAGTGCTTTGTATTTCGAGCAAAAAACACCTCATCACAGGTTGCTCTGCAACTACTGATGTGAGGTACACAATGCACCTGTATAAGCAATGTCAATTTGATGGAGGTGGTGGGCTTATGTGTATCACAAACATTTGAACACTGTAAATAAAGTATCTATGCAAGTTTTTCAGTGAGAATTTTCATAACTGTCTTTCCCAGACTTAAATGACAAACATTAATCAATGCACTAATTACACCATGTGGAGGGAAATTCAGCACAAAAATAATTCAGGGAAGTTAAATGTTAGACAACCTTGTACATTTTAGCAAATTACCTAAAGTGATAAAAGTAGTTGCAAACTGTAGTATTTGACCAATTTCAATTTTGAGCTTTGAGTTAATTGGATATTCAAAAGCTGATTCTACAAACCTATCAATGTGCAGGATGAACTGTCTGGATGAAAAAAATGTGAAACTCCTTACATTGAAAAGAATATAATTTAATAATTTATAGGCGCAGGAGTGGCTGTGTGGTAAGTTGCTTGCTAACCAACCACATGGTTCCGGGTTCAGTCCCACTGCGTGGCACCTTGGGCAAGTGTCTTCTGCTATAGCCTCGGGCCAACCAAAGCCTTGTGAGTGGATTTGGTAGATGGAAACTGAAAGAAGCCCGTCGTATATATGTATATATATATATATATATATATATATATATATATATATATATATATATATATATATATATGCGTGTGTGTGTTTCAGTGTCTGTGTTTGTCCCCCTAGCATCGCTTGACAACCGATGCTGGTGTGTTTATGTCCCCGTCACTTAGTGGTTCGGCAAAAGAGACTGATAGAATAAGTACTGGGCTTACAAAAGAATAAATCCCGGGGTCGAGTTGCTCGATTAAAAGGCGCTGCTCCAGCATGGCCGCAGTCAAATGACTGAAACAAGTAAATGAGTAAAAGAGTAATAATATATTTGATTCCTTAAAAATTCAGATTTAAAATTTGATATACTATTATTTTGCCTATTTTTTTTTTTTTTATTTAGTAATCTAAACCAAGTTGTTTTGTTGTTTAGTATCGATACAAAAATACCTCTAAACTAAAATTATTATATTTTCTTCTTTAACAACAGGTGAAGTACTGTTTTGGTCACTATGATGGAAAAGTCTGACAAAAGATATACTTAGCTATACCAGGTTGGAAATTTAAACGGAAATATGCAAAAGAAAACGAAAATGAATCGGAAAAAAGAAAAAAAGACATTTACCTTTCCTAAGGTGTAAAACCTCATTAGCAATTCAACGGTCTATGTTTATACATGGACCTGGTTGTTACACATGTATCAAAACACAAACATGCATGCTTGTATATTCACACATAACTATCATTGTAGTGTTACTGAAGATGTAACACATTAATTAATGCTAACTATACAACACACACATATATGTAATGTATATATGTGTGTACATGTAGTGTATGTGTATATATATATATATGTATGTATGTAAATTGCAACATAATTATATGCATAGATATATGTATATATTTACACATACAAGCATAGATATGTATGTTATCATGTAGTCTATAGACACACACACACACACACACACATATATATATATATATTATATATATATGTATGTATATATATATATATATGTATATATGTGTGTATATGTAGTGTATGTGTATATATATATATATAAACTCTGTAAGTTGGAAGTCTCACAGTATATAGTAAATAGCTGCTCTATCTAAAATATTGAGTCCTTTCAACTTTGAATGTTACTAAGAACATTATAACTATTTAGTATTAACTGTGTGTGTATACATACATACATACACACATACACACATATATACATACACACATACATACATACATACACACACATGCACACACACACACACACACTAATATTTATATATATAAGAGTGTGTTTGCATATATATATATGTATATATGTGTGTGTGTGTGTGTAAATATTTACATACCTATGATCAGTTCCAAAAGCAAAAGTATTAATAACCTCAATACCGATAATAGCAATAATAATAATAATAATAACAATAATAATAATAATAATAAATAATAATAATAATAATAATAATAATAATAATAATAATAATGGTAAATGAGGTAGAATAAGATAGAAGCAAAAATTAAATAAAGAAAAGGGAACTGAAAAAAAGTATATGTTTCCCCTGTTGCATGTTATGCAAAGAAATGTCAACGAGTAGTACATTTATAGAACCTATGAAGGATCGACCGATCCCTCCGAAAACTGAAGGAGACCATTTGCCAAAAAAGAGAGAATGTGGTCCTCCAGGAAATGGGGTCGCACCCATTTTTGACTATATGGAATCTGAGATGTCTTCAAGTTCAAACTCACAAACATTTGAAAACAAATCGCCGCCACCCCCCGCCTACGAGAAGCTCTACCCATCACCGTACATGATGAATACAAGGTTTAGGACATACCGCAGCAATCTAACGCTACAGGCAAAAGTCTACAACTTTTTAGAAAGACCAACAGGCTGGAAGTGTTTCATTTATCATTTCACTGTGTAAGTACCAAACACATACTTTCATTGATGCTTCCAAAACAATTCTCCAAAACAACTGCTTTCCCAGGCAAGAAACCAAAATGATATACACCCCATCAACACTCATTTTCACCCTGCACATGTCTGAATGCATATCTACTTTTTCTTTGTTTAAAATTATTTTTTTATCTTATCATTTATTGAAATCCCCTTGTGACCCCCTATTTAATGACATTGACGATAATCTCTATATATATAAATGGCAAAATGTCTGTCTGTGTGTGTGTGTGTGTGTGTGTGTCCTTTATACAAATCCATAATTTTTCAGTTTGAGGGTTTGCACTTTTTATGGTCATTCAAAACCGTCCAAGGGTGGTCGTGCACATCTTTACATTTCCCCAGTCACCCCACAAGGCCATTAAAAAGTCAATAGAAGTTACTTTTTTGTGAATTTTCTATCCAAAACCCAATCAAAATGCCCAAAACTTGATATGCAATTGAATGCCATCTAGCTGTATGTGATTGGTCAGAGATTTGGACAGTACTAGCGTGTATGTGCGCACGCATGCAGCTGTATATGCATGCACTAGGGTCATAGTGCTAGTTCTTTTTATTATAGGCACAAGGCCTGGAATTTAGTGACGGTGGAGAAGGGGCTAGCCAATTAACATCAATCCCATGAGCAGAACCCACGCCCCCCACCCCATAGTCAAAGATGTTTCATTCATGATTATCTCATATATTTCCTAATGTTGCTTTCTACCATTTTCTAATATGTCCTTCCATTTTAAAGAAGATTATTTGCTATTTCTAGTAGACTGAGCTTCCCTTGTTCGATTGATAAGGATGACAATGGATGACAATGATGCAGTCTAAGTGAGCAGAATTCCAATATATGTTGTATTTACGTTTTGTAGCAGTTGGTCCACAAAGGTTGGTCCATCGAGGTTGGACTATTTTGTGATCTTGGAGAGGTAGTCTAGTTGTTTTTGGATGTGGGTTTGGCTATATAAAATCAGCATGGAATTATCATCATCATCATCATCATCACCATCATCATCATCATCCTTTAATGTCTGTTTTTCATTCTGGTATGGACTGGAGGGTTTCACAGGAACTGGCAAAGCCAAGGGCCACATCAAGTCCAATAGTTTGTTTTAGTTTGGTTTCTACAGTTGAATACCCTTCCTAATGCCCATCACTCCACAGAGTGTATAGGGTGCTCTTCGTGTGATACTAGCACCCACATTAATGCTTTTTACATGATACCTTAGTTTTAGGAGCTCAATTATGTTGTGGTAGGTGGGTCTTCTCAAGTACAGCAATGTGCCACATGGCTCTGTCCTCTGCCGTGTCCTTCATAAGGTTTGGCATTTTGAGATTGGCCTTCAATACTTCGTCCCACGCCTTCCGGGTTCTCCCTCTTCCAAAACTTCCACTTTAAGCGATTTGAATTTCTTTATGTAACTGCCCTCCTCCATCTGTGTGACATAACCAAACCAGCTCAGCATTAAGTTTTGGTAAAGCTTAAGGACATTTAAGCGGTCATGTCATCTTTGGAAGTTGTTTTCGAAGTCTCTATGCATAGGGTGTAGAGGAGAAGTAACCCGGAGGATTTAGGTTGCCCTGTGGGTGGTTGAGGGGGTTGTGGGTGGTTAAACTTGTAGTTGTTGTCATCCTTGTCTGGAAAGATCAACTATCAAAAGGTGTGACCATTCTGTGCTCTTCACAGTCATTGCTTATGTAGGAAGGCATTGGTAGCAAGATGAGATGTGATATGAGCAAGATTAAACTGATATTTCTTCTAGGTCAACCAATCACAGTGAATGGGTGGATTGAGTTAAATGTGGGTGGTCACCTTGAAACATGTAATTGTTGTGATGTGTTTACTTTGTCGACCTTCATACAAATCTTTCACAGCCTATTCCATAGTTTATTATATCCAGGGCGAGACCTATTTGTATCAAAAGGGTAAAGAGAAAAAATTAGAAGAAATAAAAGTGCTTTTTATCGAAAGAAAGAAAGAATAAAGCACTTGATTTGCTCTGTGAATATATTATGAATCTTGAAATAATTGAAGACATAAGCATTAAACCAAAATTCTCAAGATAAAAAAATGGTAAAATCTAATGTTCTACAGGAAATAAAAGACAGTGAAATTACACTCAAAGAAGCCAGTAAAGGTAATGCTGTTGTTATCATGGATACAGATTATTTATTATAAGGATATTGCTAGAAAATAATAACTAAAAAACTAACTATAAACAATAAAAATTACTAGGAAATCTAACAACTTTATTGAATATGTACCACAGCTGTTTGACACTAATGAATTTGATTATATGCAACTTCAATTTCAAAACCAACAATTTCTATAGCCTACCTAGAATACCCAAAGCTATATGTGTATATATATATATATATATATATATATATATAATATATATATATATAGAGAGAGAGAGAGAGAGAGAGAGAGAGAGAGAGAGAGATAATTGTACATATATATATATATATATATGTAAGTTCAGCAAAATTTAGATTCAGATGAATATGGTACTTAAGTTAAAGGTACCAGAATTTGGTATGGTATTATCCATATAAATCAAATGGGGTGATTATACTCAAAATAAGCAATAAGGATATCCAAGGTAGAGTAGTACAATTGTTTCATGCTACTTCATTTTATTAAACACTATAAGTATTACATCAGTTTTAAAATGAAGAGCAATCTTCTATATGTGGCTGAAGATTGCTCGACATTTTAAAACTGATGTAATACTTACATTGTTTAATAAAATGAAGTAGCATGAAACAATTGTACTACTCTACCTTGGATATCCTTGCTGCTTATTCTGATTATATATAAATACACACACATGGAGTCTGGTGCAGCCCCTCAGCTTACCAGCTCTGGTCAAATCGTCCAACCCATACCATTAGGGACAACAAACATTAAAAGACAATGATGATGTGGTGCAGGTATGGCTATGGGGTAAGAAATTTGCTTCCCAACTAAAACATGATTTCAGTTCCACGGCATGACACTTCAGGCAAGTATCTTCTACTCTAGCCATGGGCCTATCAAAGCCTTTAGCCTTTTGAGTGGATATGATAGACAAAAACTGAAAGAAGCCCATCATATATATAACGGGAAGCTTTATGAAAATAGACAAAAGACGAAGGCAGGTGGAAAACAAACAAACAATTGTATTAGTATGGCGCTCAGGAAATATAAATAAAACAAGTCTTTAACGTTTCAAGCCCATCATATATATATATATATATATATTATATATATATATATATATATATATATATATATATATATAGAGAGAGAGAGAGAGAGAGAGAGAGAGAGAGAGAGAGATAATTGTACATATATATATATATATATATGTAAGTTCAGCAAAATTTAGATTCAGATGAATATGGTACTTAAGTTAAAGGTACCAGAATTTGGTATGGTATTATCCATATAAATCAAATGGGGTGATTATACTCAAAATAAGCAATAAGGATATCCAAGGTAGAGTAGTACAATTGTTTCATGCTACTTCATTTTATTAAACACTATAAGTATTACATCAGTTTTAAAATGAAGAGCAATCTTCTATATGTGGCTGAAGATTGCTCGACATTTTAAAACTGATGTAATACTTACATTGTTTAATAAAATGAAGTAGCATGAAACAATTGTACTACTCTACCTTGGATATCCTTGCTGCTTATTCTGATTATATATAAATACACACACATGGAGTCTGGTGCAGCCCCTCAGCTTACCAGCTCTGGTCAAATCGTCCAACCCATACCATTAGGGACAACAAACATTAAAAGACAATGATGATGTGGTGCAGGTATGGCTATGGGGTAAGAAATTTGCTTCCCAACTAAAACATGATTTCAGTTCCACGGCATGACACTTCAGGCAAGTATCTTCTACTCTAGCCATGGGCCTATCAAAGCCTTTAGCCTTTTGAGTGGATATGATAGACAAAAACTGAAAGAAGCCCATCATATATATAACGGGAAGCTTTATGAAAATAGACAAAAGACGAAGGCAGGTGGAAAACAAACAAACAATTGTATTAGTATGGCGCTCAGGAAATATAAATAAAACAAGTCTTTAACGTTTCAAGCCCATCATATATATATATATATATATATATATATATATATATAGGGGCATCAAGCTGTAGAAACTCTGCCAGATCAAGACTGGAGCTTGGTGCAGCCATCTGGTTCGCCAGCCTACAGTCAAACCGTCCAACCCATGCTAGCATGGAAAGTGGGAAAGTGGACGTTAAACGGCTATGATGATGATGATGATGCTGATATATATATATATATAGAAAGTAATGCAATAAAACATAATGGAGGATATATTATAAATAATTAAGATTATTTTTTAATATATCAATGACCAAACATGATATCATAAAATACAAAGAAGAAAAACGTTTATAATTATGAACAACTAACTAAGAGGGTTAAAAATCCCTTACATGTTAAAAATAGCAGCCAAAACCGCTATAAAGCCATTCTATCACTCATATTATTTCTCCTCATGATAAAAACTGTCTTCAGGCGACATGACAAATAGAATCCACAACTGAAAAATAACTGGTTAATTCCCTATTGCAATTTCAATGTTAGGGACCTCTTAAGGGACCTATTCATCTTGTCGGGAAATATTCCTATAGATAGAAATCAAAACAAGACTTTACCTTGGGGCTAGCATGAACCCAGGATATCAATCGTCTGGAAGCCGTTCAGCGACGGGCAACCAAAAGAATACCCTCCATCAGGCATTTGCCATATTCTGAACGCCTTACTTCCCTGGGCATGGACACATTGAAACTCCGACGTCTGGCAGCTGACTTGGCAAACACCCATAAAATTATCAACCATCTTACAAACAATAACCCTGAGCACCTTTTCAAACAAGAGAAATGTTTCAACCTCTATCTACACATTCAAGTTTTGAATTCAAATGCCATGCACAGCGTTTATGTGAAAAGACCAGTAAATTCAAGCCATGGCAAAATCACCGGAAAATTTTAGTTAGGAAAATTTTAATAATTAGAAATTAATGTAATAAAACATTACAGAGGATCTATTATAAATAATTAAGAGGTCCCTAACGTCAAAATTGCAATAGGGAATTAACCAGTTATTTTTAAGTTGTGGATTCTTTGTGTCATGTCGCCCGAAGACAGTTTTTATCATGAGGAGGAATAATATGAGTGATATAATAGCTTTATAGCGGTTTTGGCTGCTATTTTAAGTATGTAAGGGTTTTTTAACCCTCTTAGTTATAATTGTGACTTGTTCATAATTATAAATGTTTTTCTTCTTTACATATATATATACTCTCTTTACTCTCTTTTACTTGTTTCAGTCATTTGACTGCGGCCATGCTGGAGCACCGCATTTAGTCGAGCAAATCGACCCCAGGACTTATTCTTTGTAAGCCCAGTACTTATTCTATCGGTCTCTTTTGCCGAACCGCTAAGTGACGGGGACGTAAACACACCAGCATCGGTTGTCAAGCAATGCTAGGGGGACAAACACAGACACACAAACACACACACACACATATATATACATATATACGACAGGCTTCTTTCAGTTTCCGTCTACCAAATCCACTCACAAGGCTTTGGTTGGCCCGAGGCTATAGTAGAAGACACCTGCCCAAGGTGCCACGCAGTAGGACTGAACCCGGAACCATGTGGTTGGTAAGCAAGCTACTTACCACACAGCCACTCCTGCACCTATCTATCTATCTATATATATATATATATATATATATATATATATATACATATATATTGAAACTAACTACAGGCATACCTTGGCTTAAGTCGTTTCGATTTAAGTCATTCTTGATTATACGTTGGTTTTCAAAAATAATATATGGAAAAATAAAATCAAGTCATTTTTCTTGACTTTACAACTGTCAGCCACAAATACTGGAATCGTAAAATCACTAGTAAACTGTTAAAACACAAAAAAATCATGTTACTGCACAATAAATAAAAGCATATAAAATCATATTAAAATACGTAGAGTAAATGTTAAGATACACACCATAAAGTAGTGTAGCTTAGTGAATGAAATCAAGAAATCAAGAAATCACCAAACTGTATGTACATATTGGTAAATTTAAAACAATTTAGTTTTTTTTTTGCTATTGCAAAATAATGATAATTACTGAATTTGTTTTTTAAGCTTAAAGAGGCTTTTATTTTACGATACCTTATTGTAAATTACGTTCATAAATAAAGACTCTGCAAAGTACGGTAAATACCACCAAATTGCATTCGTAAATTTAGATTCCTTTTTTTCACTGTACTATATTAAAGAATAAAAATTATTTGTTTTTAAGTTTAAAATAGGTTTTTACTTTCTGTGCCGGTGGCACATAAAAAGCACCATCCGAACGCGGCTGATGCCAGCGCCGCCTCGACTGGCTTCTGTGCTGGTGGCACATAAAAAGCACCATCCGAACGTGGCCGATGCCAGACCTCCTGGCACCTGTGCAGGTGGCACGTAAAAAGCACCCACTACACTCGCGGAGTGGTTGGCATTAGGAAGGGCATCCAGATCAGACTGGAGCCTGGTGCAGGCCCTGGCTTCCCAGACCCCGGTCGAACCGTCCAACCCATGCTAGCGATGAAAACGGACGTTAAACGATGATGATGATGATTATTGAAAATGCATTCATAAATAAAGAACAGACCTGGGAATGGTTATTGACTTGCTTCAGTTTAGCACAGAGACAAATAAATTTGGCAACCCCATTTTTTTTAATGCACCATCCAGGATCTTCCTACTGCCCCCTTCCCAAGAGGGGTGGACAGTATCACCCACTTTGGGAAATACTGGTGTAGAGTAACAACAGTAAAAAGTTTATTTCTGTGGGTTATCAACAGTTTGTGAGGGTTATCAAAAGATTGCATGTGTATGGAGAATGGGGTAAGGGGTATCTACCGTTTGGAATATCAAGAGTATGTGGGTTATCTGCATTCAAAATTTGTTTCTGTGGGTCATCAACTGTGGGGTATGAAAAATTTTAGTGGGATAACAACAGTTTGTTTGTGTTGGAAATATGGAGTATGAAGACCTTATTTCAATGAGTGTCAACAGTTTCCCTTTCAACAACTTGTATCTGGTGTAAACAGTTTGTGTGGATATCAACAGGTTTCTTTTTGTTTTTGCGTCAGATACTAATAGTGTGTGTGGAGATCCAAAGGCTCTTTGTATGAGATACCAGTATTTTGAATGGAGAATTTATAGTGTGTGCTATTTATTAACAGTTTATGTGGATATTAGCAGACTTCTTTTTCTTAAGTATCTGTTGGGTATTTAAAATTTGCCTCTGATACCAATGGTTTGTGTAAAGCATAAACAGTTGGCTTAGGAAGAGTATAATCAATTTGGTTGTGTGGAGTGACTCCATAAAATGACTCAATAAAGTGTCACCCTGATTGGATGAAGCCACATGATAAACAAAGTTCTGGAGAAGCTCATTAGGTGGAGCCAGAAGTCCAGTGGTCCAGTGAAGAATGAATCAACGACAGAAATTAAAATGATGTGACCAATGGCAGCAAGTGAGAAAAAATAAAATTTGAATCATGGCAATACATGTGTGTTGGGCACTGCTGCGCATGTGTAAGGCATCACACAGCTATGTGTGAACAAGAAGGTCGGTAAGAACAGCAGCCATATTGAAAAACGAAATGCATCCACGTGATTTAAAGGGAAAAAAATGAAGATATCATGTGAAGAATGCCACTAGTAAATTTTTTCTTGGAAAAATACAAAAGACAGCTTTGACATATTAGATTTGTGCAATTTCACAGTTTATGTCTACTCAGCACTGTTTGATAATTTTTTTAAATATGCATGTGAAGAATGTCATGAGTTCAAATTGTTCTTTTCATTTTTTTTTTGGTGGGGTGGGGGAATATTTCTGAAAGAAATATTTCGATGTCGGGTCGGCACCAATGCAGGAAATCCCCTGTGTGGAAAGTCTGCTGTTTGAAAAATGCCCGGCGTAAAATGAATGTCAGAAGACATGTTTGTAAACAAAACATTGTAACTTCATTTGGATTGTAATGAGAGTTGACAAGTGATGAGTCAAGCAGGTGTATATATAGGTAGGAGCCAAATTTACTATTGCCCAAATGGGTTTTGAAGCTTGCAGTGCTAAGGTGGTAAGAAATACAAACAAGCAGGTTCCATCTTAGAGAAACGATGTGATCCATGTCGAATCCATCTGCTGACTCTCAAGAATATGGGCATCAATCAAGAATGCAGATAAATGCTCTTTGGTATTCCTATGCACCCAGCTCAATTAGTTGAAGTTGCCATAGCATGACTGTGCAATTCCACGACAACAAAACAGGGCTTTCCTGACTCACTACAGACTAAACATTTGTGTGGAATATCAATAGTTTACGTTGAGTACAAACAGTTTCTGTGGCCGTCAACGTATTTGTGAGTTATAAACAAGTGTGTGAGGTGTCGCCAGTTGTCTCTATTGGCCATCAACTGTCAGTGTCGGGTATCAACCGTTTCCTCTGTGAGTAGAAGCAATAATTTGATTCTGTGTTAACGGATTGTGTGGTTGGCTCAGCGGTTGCATAGGAAGTCGAGGACAAGAAACAGGAAGAAAGAGTGAGAGAAAGTTAGAGTGAAAGAGTACAACAGGGGTCGCTTTAGGTGTTTTCACTCAATAAACACACACAACGCTTGGTCTGGGAATTGAAACCGCGATCCTCCGGTATAAATAGCCCTTGTGGTTGTTATGGAAAGTTTGATTGTGTCTGTCAGGCACAATCTGTTTGTGTTGGTTATCAATAATGTTGTGTCCCCATTTAACTTAAAAAAGATAACAACAAAATCTCAGTCAAATAACACCTTACCATCTTCAGAAAAATAGGTAATCACATTTCTCATGTCTTTGCTCATAAGTCAACCTGACCAGAGCTTAGTAACAATGACAAAACAGTGAAATATGCCAATAAATGATATATTTTACACTAGGGATTGCTATATATATATTTTTTTTTTCTTTCGTTTTTCCACAGGTTTATGATGGTTTTAATCTGCCTTATATTCAGTGTCTTATCTACCATTGACCAATATACAGAATTTGCAAATGGAACATTGTTCTGGATGGTAAGGAATTTTCACTCTTTATAAATTCATTGAAGGTTTGGTTCAGAATGTTGTTACTTGCAATATCATAGATATTTTGCTACAAAGAAAACTGAAACCTTATTTAATTCATAAAGCTTAATCCAAGTAGAAGCAGAATTCTAGAGGTGATTGTTAACAAATTGTAGAAGGGTATCCGCAAGCACATTTCTATCTTTTTTCAGAAAGTCTTAGCTTTTAAAGATTAAGTGGACCCTTTACTCCCCAAGTACTTATTGCCCATCTCTTCTATCTGCTTCATAACCTCCCACAACGGTATTGTTATCCCGTCCATACATTTGATTTTGCCTCTCTTCAAGATTAACACACTGCACTTTCTTAGTCCAAATTCCATTCTGATATCAGCACTGAAGGTACATACACAGATGGTACACGGTAGTTTGAGAGATTCCGTAGTGGGGCTGAGAGCCCTGAAGATCCAGTAGGTAGAGGACATCCATCCACCCTTGATGATCAGCATTTGGAAACAATGGAACCTGACAAGAACATTACATTGGAAGTTTTTTGGAACCTAACCAAAGCATTACATCGGAAGTTTACAGTAAGCAACTGGAAGAAATACATGTTGACTTGAGCAAAATGAGACATGCACTTGTTAATCTGCTCCATGACAATGTTCAACCACATGTTTCCAGGATAATGCTGCAGAAGCTCACAGACTTGGGATGTGAAACTTTACCACATCTTCCATATTCTTCTGATCTCTCACTCACCGACTATCACTTTTTCAAGCATCTAAACACATTTTTAAGGCAAAAAAACCTTCCATTCCAAAACCAAAGTTGAAACTGAATTCAAGGATTTCTTGGCATCAAAACCTTTGGATTTTTATAGAAGGGACATAAATGACCTTGTTAATTGATGGGAGAAATGCATAGCTGTTCAGGGATCATATTTTGAATAATTAAACTTTGTATAAGTTCAGTTTCCCCAAAATATAGGCTTATTTTTAAAATTGGCCATTATTTTCCAAACAACCTGATAGAATAAAAAGATCCTCAGTTATGGTTGACAAGAAGAAAAAAGAAATGAAAATATAACAGATATAAATGAGCTCTTACTCTGCATTGCTTCTGTTGCTGTCAAAAGTTTTTAGGGTTAAAGGAAAATTTTTTTAAATGGTGTTTAGGGCATATAAAATTTAGAAATTTAAATCTAAATTACACTAAAGCAAGAAGTTTGTATCATAGATTTTCAGGGTTGGTCTTAAAGGGTTAATGTAATCCTCATATAGAATCAGCAGACATACTGCTAGAATTCACCTGATAGGTTCCCTCAGTTTGCATCTGCCTAATTTCACTCAGAGGGCTTCAGTAGATTCAAGATATATGTTTAAGGCTTCACGTAGTTCAAAGCCAAAGTGTTCCTTCTTTGTTCCTTCTCGAGCTATGCTTGGCTCATAAGGGCTGGTTTCCCGGTTTTCTTGGCATATAGTTTCCTCACCTGGACAGGACGCCAGTCTGTCGCAGGTGATCTGCAAGATGCAGGAGGAAAGAATGAAAGAAGGTTGTGGCAAAAGAGTCAGTAGAAGCTCGCCATTACTTTCTGCTGGAGCCGCGTGGAGCTTAGGTGTTTTGCTCATAAACACACACATCGCCCGGTCTGAGATTCGAACCCGCGATCCCTCGACCACAAGTTCGCTGCTCTAACCACTAGGCCATGTGCCTCCACTAAGCCAAAGTGTCATCATTGTGAAGCAATCTTTTTAACCATTTGGTTATGACACACACATACACATGCATACAAATACACAAACACATCCATACAGTGGTATACACACATGCATACATTTATTTGCAAATAATGTATTTCAAGTAGACCTGAAAAACATTCAACAAAAATGCCAATTCAAGAGTGGTCCCTTGGTGTACTAGAAAAAGCAGTCACCCCCACCCCCCTCAAGCATCTTAAATAAAGGACACAATAAATAATGTCTGAAAATAAGAGAGAATGATCACAGAATAGAATGCTATTAATTGTAGGTTTGCCTAATGAAAATAATCAAAACAGCAACACTGGGAGAAGTAGAAGCACTACTTTAAAGACGGTTGTTTTGTATCACAATGGCTGAATAATAGTGTGTAACTGTTGGAATAGCATTAAATGCCTCCAGTGGACCAGTCATAGGTTCCCTGCATCTCCAATAACAAAAGTAGCAAGGGAGTTTTCTGTAACTCAGTGCAGAACACTAGCATAAAGATTGGGTGGATGCTGTATTTGCATTCTTCATTGATATACATTGCTAAAAGATATACACTTGGCATAAATTTTGGTCAAATAAATTCCATCCCAACTTTTGGGTTAGGGTTAGGGTTAGGGTTAGGGTTCTAATTTCACGTATACACAACTGAGAGATGTATTTTTGGGGACAGAATTTGAATTATTTCTAATACAGTATTTGTCTCAATTTCCTTTTCTTTTCAGGAAGTTGTGCTGGTATTTTTTTTCGGATTTGAATATATAATACGTCTCTGGTCAGCCGGTTGTCGAAGTAAATACATGGGTGTTTCTGGACGACTACGGTTTGCTAGAAAACCAATATCTGTTATTGGTAAGTTTCCTTACAATTTTGCTGGTCAGTCGAGCAACATTTAACTTTGATGTTTGATGTCAACCAGGTAATATCTTATAGAAACCAATAAACACATCGTGCCAATATCAATTATTCATTTATTTGACTGAAAAATAAAATAATTTTTAAAATCACACTTTATCATTTGGATAGCATAGTTTATATGGTGGAAGTAAAAAATAAGTTTTATTCCACACTTCTATCATTTTATCTTGGCATCAGTATTTTAGCATTAAAGAGGCTGTTTCATTTCTTGCAAAACTGGAGTCCTTTCTACTCTATATTTCTATTCTTCCAATGTGAAGATGACCAAGAGGTTAAATAGGGAGTATGAGCGTGTTGGGGGTAAATAGAGGGATAGGAGTGAGAGGCTGGCATCTCTCTCTTTATACATAAGTGTATAAAGAGAGAGAGAGAGAGATACTAGAATGAAGAATGTGAGTGTAGAATTCTAGAATATTCTTAAGAATTGAACCTGGAAAAGCACAGAACAAGCAGTAACTGAATGAAAAAGGCAGACACAGAATGCTAGATTATTCTTATGTATTGAAAATGCATCTCTCTCTCTTTCTCTCTCTCTCCCTCTCCCTCTCTCTCTCCCTCTTCCTCTCCCGCTTCCTCTCTCTCTCTCTCCCTCTCTCTCTCACTCTCTCATAATATTAATATCAATATTCTTAATATCTAATTATAAAAATATAATAGCATTTTTTTTAACACTGGGGTCCAACAGAGTAAACTAGGAATCAAAAGGGTCTTCTTCAGGCAAAAGATGGCTGAGAACCACTGGTCTGAAGAATAAGCATTTCTCTCATCTTACTCTTCCACTTGACGCAAAATAAGGCAGGAGAAGAACAAATTTTTACCATTTTAAAACTTTTTTAGATTTGCAGCAAAGCTAAATATTTTTGTGGGTAGCATAGTTAATTCAGTTGGTCCTAGAGTATAACTGTTACTAATTTTATAAAATTTCAGCAAAGGAATAGAATTCACAGCATAGATGAAAGGAAACGACGATGCCGTGGTCATCTCATTCTTGCTCACAACATCATAAGCAGAAAGTGTAACCTCTCGAAAGAGCTGTTCTCCACTCCTGCTCCAGAGTGTAGGCTGCGGGGTCACTCCTAAAAGCTCTATCTGCGATGATTTCATCTCAATCGAAGGAGAGGGACTTTCTCTGTCCGGGTTGCGGATCCGTGGAATAAGCTACCGGACGAGATAGTGAAGATGCCGACGACCGCTCGGTTCAAAGTCTCTCTTGACCAGAAATGGCCTGAACTCTTTGCATGAACACCACCCTGTACATAACTCCATGTCCCCCTACATGGCCTTGCTTTTTGCTTTTAGAGCCAAAAAATTATAATTATCTTAAGATATTTTGTCCAACGCTATTCTACTGGCAATTCTTTTTTTTTACGATGACCATTGATATTTAAGTATTTTAGCCACTGTCCTAACAGTGTGGTGGTCACAGCATACAAGCATCTGACCTCTTGTTATTTTGTTCAGTGTCCTATTCATTCAACTTTCAACACACTTTTATAAGCTAACACAAGGCATAAAAATCCTTTTTATATTTAAAAACTTCCTGAATTAGTTGAAACTGATACTTATTTTATTTTTGCTTTGCAGATTTTATTGTTGTTGTTGCATCAATTGTCGTCTTTACTATTGGCTCCGAGGGACAAGTATTTGCCACTTCTGCCATCCGGTAATTATTATTATTATTATTCAGTAGTTTTATTTTTATAGCGTTCCTTCACTTCACTACCAAGCGCAGCTCTGTGTGCCTCAGGTATGTGCTGTGGTTTGATGTGAAGCTCTGATGGTTATTGTATGGAAAGTGTTCTGCATAGGATGTGTGCAGTGCCCAGTAGTGCAATTTTCTGTATGTTATATGTGTTTGTAAGTCCTGGTGTTTTTGTTATGTATTTGTCTGAATATTTTTTTATCATGCCTAATGCACCTACTATGATAGGAATTGTTTCTGCTTTTAGATTCCACATTCTGGTTACCTCTATTTCCAGGTCTTTGTATTTTGAAAGTTTCTCCATTTCTTTTTGAGACACGTTGTTATCTGCTTAAATTACTATTATTATTATTATTATTATTATTATTATTATTATTATCATCATCATCATCATCATCATCATCACCATCATCATCATCATCATCATCATCATCATCATCATTATTATTATTATTATTATTGCCTTTGCCTTTGCTAAGGCGGAGGTATTGTTTTCAGTCGTGTTTGGCTGTTTGTTTGTTTGTCTGTGGACAAGATATCTAAAGAACCACTGGATGGATCTGGATGAAATTTTCAGGGATTTTTGGCCTTGAGACTGGCACAAACTGATTGGATTTTGGGATCAATCCAGCACCGGAGAAGGATTCTGGATTGCGTATATAATACATGCTCCATGGCAGTAACACCTGAGCTGTGACCACCAAGGACTTGCAAAGGCTTGAAAGAAATGCAGCCAGTATGATTTGCTGGATGTGCAATGTCAGTGTGCATGTACAATAGAGTGTAAATGTTATGAGAGAAAAGTTGGGCATAAGAGGCATCAGGTGTGGTGTGCCAAAGAGATGACTGTGCTGGTATGGTCATGTGATGTGTATGGACAAGGAGAGGTGTGTGAAAAAATGCCAATCTCTATGGAGGGAACCTGTGGAAGAGGTAGACCCAGGAAGACATGGGATGAAGTGGTGAAGCATGATCTTGGAACGTTGGGCCTCATAGAGGCAATGACAAGAGACCAAGACCTTTGGCGATGCGCCATGCTTGAGAAGACCTGCCAAGCCAAGTGAAACCGCAGTCGTGGCACATAAAAAGCACCCTTCGGACATTGGGCAATATGCTGTGCTTGAGATAATCTGTCAAGCCAAGTGAAATTGTAGTCATGGCCAGTGAAGTGTCCACATACCTGGCACCTGTACTGGTGACATGTAAAAAGCACTCTTTGAACTTTGATGTTTTATTCCATTAAAACAGCTGTAGAGGACAATTTTATTGTGAACTATATGTGAAATTTATACATTTCTGCTTTTTATTTTAAATATATAATTTCGTGTGTATGTGTGTGTGTGTGAGTGAGTGTATGTGTGCATGTATGTATGTACATATGTGTGTGTATGTATGTATATCAAACAGACTCATACACATCTGTATCATCATCATCATCATCATCATTTAGCGTCCGTTCTCCATGCTAGCATGGGTTGGACGGTTCAACTGGGGTCTGTGAAGCTGGAAGGCTTCATCAGGCCCAGTCAGATCTGGCAGTGTTTCTACGGCTGGATGCCCTTCCTAACGCCAACCACTCCGTGAGTGTAGTGGGTGCTTTTTACGTGCCACCTGCACAGGTGCCAGACAGAGCTGGCAAACGGCCACGAACGGATGGTGTTTTTACGTGCCACCTGCACAGGTGCCAGACAGAGCTGGCAAACGGCCACGAACGGATGGTGTTTTTACGTGCCACCAACACGGGGGCCAGACAGAGCTGGCAAACGGCCACGAACGGATGGTGCTTTTACGTGTCACCGGCACGGGGGCCAGGCGAGGCTGGCAACGGGCACAAACGGATGGTGCTTTTACATGCCACTGACATGGGGGCCAGACAGGGCTGGCAAACGGCCACGAACGGATGGTGCTTTTACGTGTCACCGGCACGGGGGCCAGGCGAGGCTGGCAATGGACACGAACGGATGGTGCTTTTACATGTCACCGACATGGGGGCCAGACAGGATGCATGTATGTATGTATGTATGTATGTATGTATGTATGTAAATTCCATATAGAATTAGGAAAGCAAGTGTTGCTTTCAGAAGGCTAGAAAAGCACCTCTGGAGTCGACAAAGATAAAGGTGTACAAGGCATGTGTGCTCCCTTCTCTTCTCTATGCCTGTAAGATGTGGGTCAGATATCGATACCACCTTAAACAACTGGAACATTTCCATCAGATGTGCCTCAGACGGATCTATGGCATTAAGTGGAAGGACCGCATCAGTGATCTTGAAATATTGGAAGGCTCTCGGTCTGAAAGTATAGAAGCTCTTGTGTTAAAGCAAAGGCTCAGATGGAGTGGTCATCTGGTCAGAATGAAGGATTCAAGGATGCCAAAATAACTCTTTTATGGAGAGTTAGCTAAAGGATAACGACTTCCACATAAACCAAAAAAGAGGTATAAGGACTTGCTGAAGGCTTCCTTAAAAGATGCTTGCATCTCTCCTGACACATGGGAAGGCATAGCTATTGATCGTAGCAGGTGGAGAAGGATTGTGCACGAGAGGACAGCCACTTTTGAGAAATCTCGAGTTGCACATGAGAAAGTAAGGAGGGATGTCAGGAAGGGCATCGCTGTTACACATCCAGAAGGGAAGGGTCTTCCTTTGATGCTGACATGCAATGTCTGTGCAAGACCCTGCCTCAGTAAAGCTGGACTCAAGAGTCATCTTCGTAGTCATAAAGCGAGACAGATGAGTGACAACCTGGCCACTTGTGGTAGTGTAACATACCAAACTAATCATATCTGTCGGGCATGTGGAAGAGAGTGTAATTTGGCAGGAGGACTTAAACAACATGCAAAAGTACATGAAGCCCAGTTACAACTACAGCCGGCTATTACCAGTAAAGGTTTTCGTTGCCAATTCTGTACAAGACATTGTAGATCTTTAGCTGGGCTAAAAAGTCACATTCGATCACAGCACCAGTAACAGTTAAGCTTTGTGCAATGGCCATATTCGATAACGAGGGGGCAGTCATAAAATATGTATGTATGTATGTATGTATGTATGTATAAGAAAATGAGATGATAAAGGAAATAAACAATTATGTTATGAACCTGATTAGTTTACAGTTGTTTCTGCACTACACTCATAGTTGAGTGCTTGAATATTATCCTGGAGCTTCATCAGAGCTTTAAACACGAAGCGCAATTTATTTGGGAGAATACTTACATATATGTATAATGCTTTTCTATGTATATATATAAATGTAAACGTTTTCCTAAGTAAATTACACTTCATGTTTGAAGTGCTGACGAAGCTGTAGGGTGATACTCAGGCACTCAACTATGAGTGCATTGTACCCCATAGCAGAAACAGTTGTAAGCCAATGCAATTCATATCATAATTGTTGATTCCTTTATCATCCCAATTTCTTATTACTGCTCTGTACTTGACTGACACTTTGTACTGAAGTATCTGTATAATGAGTTCTAACACCAGGTTATTAGCATCTCAATGCCTAAGTGAAATATTAATATATGTATTATTTTCAAGTTTTTAAAAACTGTCTTTAAATTTTCAGAGGAGTTCGTTTCTTGCAAATCCTTCGTATGCTCCATGTTGACAGACAAGGAGGGACATGGAGATTACTTGGTTCTGTGATATACCTGCATAGGCAGGTATGTATTTTGTCTTAAAAATGTGTTGATGACTTTCAAATCTGAAAAAAAAAAACACATTTCATTATTGACTTTTAACATTGACTCATATTAAAGGACAAAGTATTAACAATGGAATTGACTTAAATACACGACATGCACCTAATTCATTGATGCTGCAGGGATGAGAGGCAATGTTGACCATCATAGGATTTGGATTAAATATTTGAGATTGAATATTGCTAATAGTCTGGTGGTTTACCATTTCTGCCTTGATATTAGTATCAACATTCTCATGTGGTGATTGCAATTATCAATTTCAGTTTCGGAGATGTACTTGCATAGCAAGTGATTTGATCTGAGATCGTGCTGAAATGAAAACAATTGCAGCGTGGAAGGTGTTTATAAGCCATTTAAGAAACAGACAAAAGCCGTTCGATTCACTTCAACATTTAAGTTTAATTTGTCAAAATATTTTCGGCGCTTTAAGACCGCCGCCTGTTCACTGACAAAAATCTGTGCTGCATCCCTTCCAGTTTCTATTTTAAATAATTTTATATCATTGCTAATAATCTGAGGAAAGGTATGAGTAATACCATGTAATCCTCCACTTTACCTAACTTTAGATACATAGAACAACATACAGAGTCATTAGAAATATCATTACTATCACCATTTTTGTCCTTTTCTATTTGGGTGAGAAAGTGACAAACATGAAAGTATACTCAACCACATGTTTATGACATTCACTTAGTTTCAATCCTAACAATTGCTTCGGCAGGGCTCACATATAACGTTATTCAACATGGTACTTCTCTTCACTTGGCGTTATTTAAGAACATGCTTCGTTTCTCTACTGCTTTCTTTTTACTCAGAGCCATCTTGGCATTATTACAGACCCCTTGGCAAAGCAATGCACTGGGCCCATATTATTTATTTATTGAAAGTAAATCATGAGATATACAGATTAAAATTTGGCCCCTGGACACAACAACCTCCTAAGCAGCCCAAGTGCAGATATGAACAGTATATGGGAACCAGTATTAAGGAAGGATAGGAGAATATTAGATTTATAAGCTCTAAAATTCACTCCATAATTTCCAATGGGCATATGGCGTAGTGGTTAAGAGTGTGGGCTACTAACCCCAAGATCCTGAGTTTGATTCCAGGCAGTGACCTGAATAATAATAATAATAATAATGATAACAACAACAACAACATCAAAAAATATCTTAGGAATGAGAACCCAGGTTCGAAATTTCCCCAAGACACCTGATGAAGGCTGGAGGGTGTATCAGCTGAAATGTTGTGTTAACAACAAACAAGATGAAGACAAATATCCGTCAAATGTAAATAATGTAAATAATGTACATAATTCCTCATCTCTTAAATATAGAACTGTATACACTCCATTAAATCTTCTGAGGGGTGATAAGCAGTCAAGTGTAGAGGGATTTGAATTTAGAAAATTTCATGGGAGTCATATTAAATAATTTAATGAATTTATTCTGGTATTCCATAATATATACAATTCCTTATTCTTAAGACATGGAAGATTAAAGAGTCAAAAGAATTTGTTAATTGCATTGTTATTATTTGATTTTATAAGTATATACACAAACAAAACTATCAAACTATAACTTTTGGTCTCTATTCTTTTTCTTTATATATATTTTCAGGAGTTGATAACTACCCTATATATCGGATTTTTAGGTCTGATTTTCTCATCCTATTTTGTCTACCTGGCAGAAAGGAAAGAAGGTAAAAAAGACTTTGCAAGCTATGCTGATGCCTTATGGTGGGGAGTTGTAAGTATACATAAATAGCCATTAAAGATACTGTGAAAATATGAAAAACATTGCAGAAGTTTAGCATTTTGTAAATTCGTAAATACATACAAGTTCAGGTTTATACCTGTAATTACTGAGGCACTGGGATATATAACTGTTATGGGGATAATAATAATAATAATAATAATGGAACACCCCCCTCCCACGTGACAAGTGGTATGTGCTAGTCATTACAAAGACAGTGATGTAGGAAGTTGAGTGATCGAGAAGTCGGCAAAGTCAGACATAAATAGTCATGTCTTACTTATCTAACTAACTCTACTGATCTACCAGAGAGAACGTCACAACAGTCTGACGTTAGATTACAACAGCGACGATGAGGAATTAAACAAACTCCTAAGGAGTTATGAAACTCACAAAAGTTTTTTGTGCAAATTTTAAGGTATACAAAATCATAAGATTATGGAAGAATTATCGACCAGTTTTACTTTTGAGTTGCAAAAACAGCAACAACAACAACGCTTGCTATTACAACAATAAATGGTGCAATTAATGAATAGTAAGTTGTCCAAAAATGTTGAAAAGATGTTCTTGCCAAATTATGTTGCAAACTCAATACCGGAACCAGACGAAGGAGTTACCTTTGAGGCATGCTATAGGCGCAGGAGTGGCTGTGTGGTAAGTAGCTTGCTTACCAACCGCATGGTTCCGGGTTCAGTCCCACTGCGAGGCATCTCGGGCAAGTGTCTTCTGCTATAGCCCCGGGCCGACCAATGCCTTGTGAGTGGATTTGGTAGACGGAAACTGAAAGAAGCCTGTCGTATATATGTATATATATGTATGTATGTGTGTGTGTGTTTGTGTGTCTGTGTTTGTGTGTCTGTGTTTGTCCCCCTAGCATTGCTTGACAACCGATGCTGGTGTGTTTACGTCCCCGTCACTTAGCGGTTCGGCAAAAGAGACCGATAGAATAAGTACTGGGCTTACAAAGAATAAGTCCCGGGGTCGATTTGCTCGACTAAAGGCGGTGCTCCAGCATGGCCGCAGTCAAATGACTGAAACAAGTAAAAGAGTAAAGAGAGAGATCCTCAAGAGAGAGTTCAAAGATTGGGACAAGGATATGAAAATGCATCAAGTCCTAAGAGGAAAGTAGTGAGTGATGAAACGTGGGTCTACAAGGGAGTGACAGGGCAACAATGGATACGGTTGGTTGAAGGAAGACAGAAAAGAGAGATTCTGTTGGGCTGCAGGAGTTGGGGTGGGAGAGAGAAAAATATCGTCCATGAAGAAGAGATGTGGTTTAGTTCATTGGGGTAGGGTATGCAAATTAATGTTGCATGTGGGTGGAATACACAGTATTTCCACAACTCAGTAGGTGGGTCTTCTCAGGAACCTCATATCACCATAAACCTCACTCCATTGGCATCTCCTCCTTCAAGCTCAATATCTCGAGATTGGCCCTCACTTCTTCATACCATATCTTCCTGGGTCTTCTCCTCCACAGGTGCAACCCACTTTAAGTGACTGGCACTGCTCTCTTCATTCATGTGCATCACATGTCAAAACTAATGTAGTCTTCTCTCTTGCATGCTACATGTGATTCCTCTTATGCCCAAATTTTCAGCACACATTTGCACTATGTCACACATGTTGCACATCTATTGGAGAATGCTAGCTTCATTCTTCTGCAGTCCACACATGCTGTCTGCATTCAGGACCCACGACTCACTACCATGGAGCATAGCTGTTCATTCATAAGCATCATATAATCTACCTTTCAATCTGAGAACGAGACTTTTTGTTACCAATAAATCTCTAGATTTTCTCCATCTTATTCTTATTTTAGTAACAATACTTTCAGAGTAACCTCGACCACTGCTAATTTGGTCACCTAGGTAACAGAAACTAACGACCACTCAAGGTAGTCTTCTGGGCATTTGAGAGAATCTAATTTGCATGAGTCCTTAGTACTTATTGTTCTTGTGCATCTGACATATACAAAGAAAACGTTATTTGTTAACCTGTGATTCCACTGCACCTTATAAGTGTCCATAGCTTGCACTGGATGCAATGAACAGAATTCTTTCTAATTCCTTTCCTACATATTCCATTTATCAGCATACCAGCCTCGCCTCTTCACACCACTGATGTTATCCAAGGGAAAGGCAAAGGCCGATACAGCTTGGCACCAGTGATGTCATGACTCATTTCTACAGCTGAGTTAACTGGAGCAACATGAAATCGGGTGTCTTGCTCAGGAGCACAACATGCGGCCCGGTCTAGGAATCGAACTCACAACCTCATGATCGTAAGCTCGACACTCTAACTACTGAGCCATGCGTGGACACATAAAAAGCACCATTTGAGCGTGGCCGTTGCCAGTACTGCTTGACTGGCCCTCGTGCTGGTGGCATGTAAAAGCACCGACTACATTCTCAGAGTGGTTGGCGTTATAGGAAGGGCATCCAGCTGTAGAAACACTGCCAGATCAAGATTGGAGCCTGGTGCAGCCTCCTGGCTTCCCAGACCCCAGTTGAACCGTCCAACCCATGCTAGCACGGAAAACGGACGTTAAATGATGATGATGATGATGATGATGACATTAATAACAAAGACAACAAAGAAAATGATGCTGATGACAGTAACCATGACTACAGATGATGATGATGATGATGATAATGACTCTAATCTTATGCTTGATTAAAAACTAAATATTGATTTTCTTCTATGATTTTATATATTACCATGAATTCTGTTGAAACTCTTATTTTGCTTTGCTTTTCCAGATAACTGTGATGACCATTGGCTATGGTGATAAAGTGCCACAAACTTGGCTTGGTAAAATAGTTGCATCCTGCTTTGCTGTTTTTGCAATATCATTCTTTGCCTTACCAGCCGTAAGTCTTGGATTTGCTTATTTCTATATAACTCTGCATCAAACCTAGACAAATGACTGTTTGTACATATTTGCATATTACTTGTTGTCGGTGTAAAAATTCAAATATTCTGTACGGTCTTCATTGATTCCATCTCAAATCTCTTCAGCTTTCCTAATAAAATAAAGTCTCAAACATAAAAATATTAAAGGATCTTTTCCTTTTGAACGGCAGTTTTTAACATAATTTCTAGGTAACTAAAAAAATTTTAAACTTCATATACTGGTAGAATGTGTTTATAAAACATCTTTTTCTCTTGGCTTTCTTGAGAAAATTCTAGTTTGTAAGATAATTGTTGTTTTTTTCTTCAATTTCTGCAATTTCAACCAATCAGTGACGTCTATTGAGGTAAAAAAACATTCTGTGTCGTATGAATATGTCCCTCGTTTAAGAAACAGATTGGGTTTATTTACATTTCTGAAGAGAAAAAGATACCCTTCCCCCACCCCTAACCCTAACCCTAAAACAGATCGATACTAGGGTCATAATTATGGGTAACAATTTCATATGACACCGCTAGAAAAAACTGCCGTTCAAACCGAAAAGATCCAAGTGTTGATTTCCAGCATGGGTATAAAGCCATATATTTTAGTAGCAGGAACCGTTTCTTATACTGACTCCCCCACCACCTCCACCAATAGTCGACTGGTACTTGTTTTTCTAACCTCAATGAACGAAAAACAATCTACGTGTTAAGATTTGACCTCAAAGTTTTGAAGTGATGTAACTATATATCATAAGGCGTTTTGTCCAATATTCTACAAATTCTTCGAAACGGAGTTATTAATATAGAAAGATGGAATTATTATCCTGATAATACTTCTTGTAGCTTTTCATTTAGACTTTCCGTATAAAGAAAACATCCTTCTATCTTCTGTGTTCCGTATAAATGTCGCAGCTGTGTTTGAGCAGAACACCTTTAGTCTTTAAGGACAGTTACATCACTGAATAGGGGACACATTGTATTTCTTACGATTGCTTATAACCAAAATAGCAGCAGCATCAGTGGAGGCGCAATGGCCCAATGGTTAGGGCAGCGGACTCGTGGTCGGAGGATCGCGGTTTCGATTTCCAGACCGGGTGTTGTGTGTGTTTATTGAGCGAAAACACCAAAAGATCCACGGCAAGGGGTGGTGGCGACCCCTGTTGTACTCTTTCGCCCCAACTTTCTCTCACTCTTTCTTCCTGTTTCTTGTCCCCGACTTCCTACGCAACCGCTGAGCCTGGATGCGCAGTCATCCATCCGTTGATGCTCTCGGTGTCGAGGGGGTTGACCTGCTTTCTCTTCTGCAGGTCTTACGAATAGCAAAGGACCACGTTTCGGACTTCTCCCACCTTGCGAGCTCTGGGACGAGGACCGTTCGCTCAACAGCAGCAGCATCCGTAGCATTGGTTGTAATTGTAGCAACAGTAACCACGTAGGCAGTCTGACCATCTGTGGGTTTTAGATACATGTAGTTTGAACATAAATGCTGATCTTTTAGTTTTTTAAATTTTGATTGATATACCTTCATATTTTCAAAAAGCAGTGGAGTTTCAAAACCTGTACATAGCTGGACTGACGCCTTACCGTATTTTGTTTCATCCCTTCCCTCTAGGTTCAAAAACTTCCTACTCATCTGTGCTTAGTAAAATGAATCCAAGTCATTGATTTGTCTTTCTTGTATCGGTAATGTCAATACGAGTTGTTGCCCTTCACATTTGTTGCGCAAGAGGTTTTAAGAAATATTTTAAGGTGGCGAGCTGGCAGAAACGTTAGCACGCCGGGCGAAATGCTTAGTGGTATTTCGTCCGGCGTTACGTTCTGAGTTCAAATTCCGCCGAGGTCGACTTTGCCTTTCATCCTTTAGGGGTCGATAAATTAAGTACCAGTTGCGCACTGAGGTTGATATAATCGACTTAATCCGTTTGTCTGTCCTTGTTTGTCCTCTCTGTGTGTAGCCCCTTGTGGGTAGTAAAGAAATATATGGTGATTAACGTTATTTCTAGCATAGCTTTCTGTGGCACACTTGGATTCAGGGGTGGATTTTAGTTGCTGATTTTGTCTAATATAGAATCATACACGAAATGGAATTCTAGAATTCTGCTCAGTTTATTCTAATTTGCCCAGAACAAAACTATGTCCTTGTTGCCTTCTCACCATCGCTTCACAATATATGTGAATGTTTACACGACTTATCACTCGCTGATGTTGGGACAGACATTGAATTCAAACTTAATATTTCGTTTTTGGGTTTGGTTTGCAAGATTCTTTATATGAGTTCGTGTGTTGAAGCATATTCTGTTGTGTCTGGGGAGAGTAATTCTCTTTTAGTGCCTTATTGTTTAACACACTTACCGGTAAAATTTCCACTTATTTCTTATTTTTATTTTCTAAAATTTTCGTTGCGTCTTGCAACCTTTTCAATAGTCTTGACTCTCAGATAAACTTTTTTAAAGTTTAATACAGATAAACTTTTTAAAACATATCATCATGAGAAGAATACGAGAGCTTTTTTTTTAAAAATTATTCTTACACAAAACTTTCAGGTACAAGTTTGTAAAACTTTCGTATCCAATATTAATTTTTTTAATAAAATAACTATTACATTTCGAAATTACTTTATCGAAAGGTGTTCAAGACATTTTGTACCTTAAAACTTTTTTCAGAAGGAAAGTTGTCATACACCACACGCTCTCATCTAACTTATGAATGCATGAAAGACACTCTCAAGACATTGTGAACTTTAACTGTTGCATGTCTTGTAGAGCAAAAGGACGTACATAATTCTATAAAGTGGAAACTGCTAATCTTATTGCAGTTGGTAAAATCCCATGATCAATAATGGTAAAGACCATGAAATCTATTTTTAGAGAAAAGTGGTTATGTGATGGTGTTTGGGGATTTGAATGCATAAATGGGAAATGAGGAAGTAGAAAATGTAGAAGGAAAATATGGAGTTCCTGGTTGGAATTAGAGAGGAAGGAGTTTGTTGGAAATGGGTGCAGAGCAGGAGTTGGTGGTGGGTAAGAGGTGGAGGGTGGAGGGAGAAACAGTAGTGTATAAGGCCTTGATAGATTGTATGTTAATTGATAAAAGAGTGGTAAGAAGGTTGGTGGGTGTGCATGTAACGAGAGGTGAAGGTGGAGCTGTGTCAGATCACTTCTAAGTACAGGGTAAGTTGAAGGTATGCTCAAAATGGAATGCCAGATGAGTGACAGGGAGATGAGAGGTTGTGTGAAGGTGAGAGGTTGTGATGATGAGTGAACTAGGATAGGAGAAAGAAGGAGCAGGAATATGTAAAGAAACTGAGAGGTGAATATGAACAGGTTAAGAAATGGGAAGGAGGCTTTTAGAGAGGCAGTAATGAGATGTACCTGTGAGGTGTGTGGTAGACAAGTTGTTAGAACGAGCAGGTAAGGGATATGGTGGCAGAGAAGAAAAGGACCTTTGAAGAGTAGTTGCAGAAAGGGGACAGAGAGGTTTATGATCGCTACAGAGAAGTGAAGGGGAGAGTAAAGAGAGTTGCGAGGGTGGCGAAATGGGAGGCAAGTGAAAGGTTTGGGAAAAAGTTGAGTGAAAGTTTTGTAAGAAATAAAAAGTATGTTTTGGAAAGAGGTAGAGAGGGTAAGAAAGGTGGTTGGAGGAAGGGGGGGTTGGAGGAAGGGGAGGTGGTTGGAAGAAGGGGAGGTGGTTGGAGGAAGGGGAGGTGGTTGGAGGAAGGGGAGGTGGTTGGAAGAAGGATGTGAATGGAAATTTGTTGAAAAGAAGTGAGGAGGACGTACAAACGAGATGGGCAGAGCATTTTAGCAAAATCTGTTAAATGTTGAGGACTGTAAGAGGAGAGGAGGATGCCTGGTGCCGAATGGAATGCCTGGTGTGTGTCTTGTTGTGGCCACCCCGTCTTAAAAAAACGGGGAATAGGTCTGGGTATATATATATGTAATATCTTTTAACAAGGTTTCCATCAAAAGATTCTATTCATTGAGTTCTCTTAAATAGCCATAATTAAAATATAATTTTTCTTTTAAATACCTGAGAAATTACAAGTCAAATTAAATATTAGGTGTTACTCTCCAATTTTTGGCCCAATATTTTTTTTCATAACTTTTTTTCTGCTGAACCAAATATCGATTATTTTATGTCAAAGTGTAGCTTACCACTGCTCCATCATAGTGCAAAAAAAAAAAAAACCGAATTAAGATAGGCGCAGGAGTGGCTGTGTGGTAAGTAGCTTGCTAACCAACCACATGGTTCCGGGTTCAGTCCCACTGCGTGGCATCTTGGGCAAGTGTCTTCTGCTATAGCCCCGGGCCGACCAATGCCTTGTGAGTGGATTTGGTAGACGGAAACTGAAAGAAGCCTGTCGTATATATGTATATATATATATATATATAAGTGTCACATAAAATACACCAATCTGACCGTGGCCGTTGCCAGCCCCGCCTGGCACCTGTGCAGGTGGCACGTAAAAAGCACCCACTACACTCACGGAGTGGTTGGCGTTAGGAAGGGCATCCAGCTGTAGAAACATTGCCAAATTAGACTGGAGCCTGGTGCAGCCTTCTGGCTTCCCAGAACCCCGGTCGAACCGTCCAACCCATGCTAGCATGGAGAACGGACGTTAAACGACGATGATGATGATGATGATAAGTGTGTGTGTATGTGTTTGTTCCCCTAGCATTGCTTGACAACCGAT
>NC_043017.1:16431068-16448568 GCF_006345805.1 Octopus sinensis | reverse complement strand
AGTCAAAGTACTGTACTCTGCTGATGTACCAGTAACATTCTGAGGGAGGTCTATGTTTTTAGCTCAGAAAGTCTCTTAAGAGAAGTTACTCGGAGACAATATATTATAGCTAGCATCGTTCTGCAGTTGTATATTTATTATAAATGTTATATATATTATTAAATAATAATAACTCATCCTCATCATTATCATCATCGTTTAACGTCTGTTCTCCATGCTAGTATAGGTTGGACGGTTCGACCGGGGTCTGGGAAGCCAGGAGGCTGCACCAGGGGCCAGTCAAATTTGGCAGTGTTTCTATAGCTGGATGCCCCTCCTAATGCCAACCACTCCGTGAGTGTAGTGGGTGCTATATATGTGCCCCCAGCACAGGTGCCAGGGGAGGCTGGCAACGACCACGATCGGTTAGTGCTTTTTATGTGCCACTGGCACAGGTGCGAGGGGAGGCTGGCATCGGCCATGATCGGTCGGTGCCTTTTACGTGCCAAAATTGTTTATTAGTTTATTGTTGATGTATTCTTGTTGATGTTTTATGGAATTTCCCTTTTTAAGTAATCCCTTTCTCACTCTCTTTCTCTATTTTACTCTCTTCTCATTTTCTCCCTTTCTTGGCATATACATAATGGAAGCTTCTATTATATTATAGGGAATTCTTGGATCAGGATTTGCTCTGAAAGTACAACAAAAACAGCGACAGAAGCACTTTAACAGACAAATTCCAGCTGCTGCCACTCTTATACAGGTAAGATTTACAAGAGATGTAAATGACAAGGAGAAAAACTCCTTCATATTGGCAGTTTTTAAAATCCTATTGCATATTTCATTGAATTTATTTTTATGAAATGAATCAAGATAAGCAAATAAAATACAAATTAAAATAATTAAAATAAAGTTTAACTTTAGAACTAGAAATGTAGTCTACAACATAAGGTGTATAGAGGAAGCTTGTAAAGACAAGAACATGACACACATTGGTGAGACATCTAGGAGCATTGCGGAAAGACTAAATGAACGTTTCAAACAATATGACAATAAAAAACGGTCCTCCATAATCTACCAGCATGCCAAAGACCAACATGAAGGCACATTGGGATGACTTGACATCTGCATTTTATCTAAGCACCTAGGGGACCCAATACTCAGACAATTCCAGGAGTACATCCTCATAAATGAAACATCCCCGGTACTAAATAGCAGACATATATAGAAGGTAGTGATACCACAAAACCCACAGTTTAGACATACCACAGGTTGATTTGTTTGTAGGCTGTTATGCAGACATATATTTAATATATATATATATATATATATATATAGATAGATAGATAGATAGATAGATAGATAGATATATAGATAGATAGATAGATATATAGATAGATAGATAGATATGTAAGTAAACAGATAGCTAAGTTGATAGATAGGTACATAAGTAATGTGGACAGACAAGTGCACACACACACACGCACATACACACATACATACACAAAAGAAGACTGAAACACATGACCATATACACGCACACGCACACATACACACACACATAAACACAAATATGAACACACAAACACATGAATATGCAAAATACATACATACAAACATACACACATGCGTACATATATATATGTGCATACTCACATGTGCATACATACATACATATATATATATATACATACATCCACATATATATACATACATACATATGTGTATCCACATGCACACTGATGCACATACATGCACATAAATACGCATACAAAAAGAATGCACCTCCAATAACGGACAGAGTCAACAACTATTGAAGAGGTTGCAAGAAGCAATGGAAATTTTAGAAAAATAAAATTAAATGAATGGAAATCGAACCAGTGGGTGTGTTAATTAATAAGGCATTAAAACAGAATGACTCTCCCCTGACACAATAAAATATGCTTCAACACATGAATTCACAAAAAGAATCTTGCAAACCAAACACAAAAACGAACTTTATATATATATGAAAGTAAACAAAGTTTGCTTTTTAGAAGCATTGAGATGTATTGAAAGATACAGAAATGATTAATTGTCAAACACAGAATAATGCTAACAGAATGGCAGGAACAGGATAAAATACCCATATTATAACAGAAAAATTTGCCAGTGGCCAGCAATGAGACTTGAACTCACATCCCTGTGATTACTGGTCATAGTGCTTTACCATTAAGCTAAACTGCCCACTAACAAATCAGTATTTGAGTTTATTTTTTGATTTGGTTGAATCTTGGTTGTCTTTTTTTTTGTTGGTCAGTTATTTTTAGCATTTTGTCAGAAAAAAGTCATTCTAAAATTGCTTTTTAAAGTAAGCATGCCCAAACAAGTTGAATGCTTACACAGAGCAGGTTTTACAGCCCCATCATCCAAACTGACCGGGTGAAACCGGACTTAGCTGCTAGTATATGTATAGGTTTGTGTGCACATATCTTTGCAGTGTGTTTGGCGGTGTTACGCAGCTGATCCTTCCTTCAACTCAGAAGCGACATGGAAAATCCATATTCAAGACACATATCCCGAGGAAACGGTTCTTGCACGAATGGCCAGGAGAGCAAGTTTGACATTAAGGAAACGCCGTGCGTCACGGATGGATGTTAATTCTCCCAGCAGCCACTTGCACCGGGACAGTATCATTTCACTGTCATTTACAGATGAAAAAGGATGTAAGTAAAAATTATAATAATAATAATAATAATAATAATAATAATAATAATAATAATAATTTCAAAGTTTGGCACAAAGTAATCAGTTACATTGATCCCAGTGCTCAACTTATTTTATTGACTTTGAAAGAATGAAGAGCAAAGTTGACAGAATTTGAACTCAGAACGTAAAGACAGATGAAAGGCTGCTAAGCATTTTGCCTGGTGTAATAATAGTGATAATAATAATAATAAGGTTGAGGTATCAAAGGTTGACCAAACAATACAACAGATTAGAACTAATAACGAAAAGAATGATTTGTAATATGCAGCTGCATATATCATGAAGGAACAATTTGGTCAGTTGAAAGGGAGGAAAGTTCTTTTCAATTTTATTTTTCTTAGTCTTAAGCGCCAAGCTGTGACAGAATTAGTGAAAATTAGGCCAAATGTCTTAAAGTATATAATTTTTCTGAATTTGAAGTATATTTAGGAAAGGAACAAATAATATTAAGGATTGTCTTAATTGACTCACACTCCTCAACAGAGACATGCCAAGAGTCAAGATTCTTACTACCACCTTAACTGTGTTCCTCTTATTGCATTGACACACATACTACAGCACTAGTGAATGGGTAGGTGTGTCATACACCAGCTCCGCCTATTTCTTTGTCCTGCCCTCAGTTTTAGAAATTAGGCGTACAGTCTTGTAAACCTTATTTCAACTGGTATAAAAATGTCCCTTTGTAGATCAGACTGAGCTACCTTTTATTGTGATTTTGAGGGTATAAAGGGAAATGTTCTTTACTTCTGATCATGCCAGGACAACTGATACCAGGACAACTCATACCTGGACAATTGATATCTCGGACAACTGATATATAGGACAGCTCATAACAGGTATAAAGTGATAAAGATATAATTCTGAAAGAAAAATCAAGAAAGAATAAAATAGCAGATATTAAAAGAAAGACTTTTTATGTGGGGGACAATGAAAACCATAAAACTATAAAAGAATTTACTAAAACTGAAACTTCGTTCAGATTATATGCCACAGCTTTTAAGAGAGACATTTTCTGGCAAGGATCATAGTTTTTGAGTAAAGTTATCAGTTGCTTGTTGCAATTTTTGTAAACCTGGTTTGAAGTCATTTGCACTTTCCGTTTCAAATAAATTTTCTCTTTCTGTACCAAAATCGCCTCCACCATTAGTGTATTCATTAATTTCCAGACATTCGGATGTTGGCATGAAATTGAATTTTGTAAGGCATTATGAAAACCTTCAAGGCTATTATTAGTTCTAGTCATGTCAGTTGAAATCCTTTATGAAGTATTTTATACTTTAATTGAAATTACTGGAGCCAGATGATGTCTTTTAGCACAGTAGGTTTAAAATTCCCTACTTCAGCACCCTTTGTGGATCTTTCATCATCAGAACCATTTTAATCCAGTCTTGGGGTATTTCAGTTTGGCCATGTTCCTTTCTATTCAGCTGACAGTAAAACAACTTCTTGTTGGTGTTGAGAAAGTTTATTTTCCTGGAATTGGAGAATAATGACTTTTGATCTTGAAATAGAAATTAGCAAAATGTGGAACCTGAAGACTAAAACAATACCTGTTGTCATAGGTGCCCTGGGAATGATAGCAAAAGGGGCTGATTGCTACCTAACTCAGATACCAGGAAACCCCAAAATGGCAGAAATTCAAAAGATAGTGCTCATGGGAACTGCTCATATCCTACGCAAAATACTTTCTATGTAATCTCAAGTTTTAAAACAAACATAATTTTCTTATGGTTTTCTTAAACATTCTCTAGAACAAAAAGGTTCATTATACCTTTTCATCTTGGCTTTCTTGCCAATAATTAGGTTTTAGCATATTCCCAATGTAACCATTACCCTTTCTCACTCAGCTGATGTTTTCCCTCCATGTACATGCTATCCACCCCATTGAACCATATATTATTATGCTTCACCTCTTTGATCATACTGAGGTCTTTCCTCCATGTTTCCTTTTCCAGAATAGCTCAACCTTCACGATATATGCAGCTGCATATTACAAATTATTCTTTTCGTTATTAGTTCTAATCTGTTGTATTGCTTGGTCAGCCTTTGATACCTCAACCTTATTATTATTATTATTATTATTACTATTATTACACCAGGCAAAATGCTTAGCAGCCTTTCATCTGTCTTTACATTCTGAGTTCAAATGGTCAACTTTGCTTTTCATTCTTTCAAAGTCAATAAAATAAGTTGAGCACTGGAATCAATGTAACTGATTACCTTGTGCCAAACTTTGAAATTATTATTATTATTATTATTATTATTATTATTATTATTATTATTATTATTAGCATTATTATTATTATTATTATTATTATTCTGTTTGACTTTTGCTTTACATTTGTACAAGTTGGCTCCAAGTCTCACCCAGAGACCTCAAGAGACACCAAGTTGGAAGTTCATGTTGGTGTTATGCCTAGGGTGCCGTATATTTGGTTTTGTACATAGTGTTGTTCTAGAGAATGTTTAAAAAAAACATACGAAAATTATGTTTGTTTTAAAACTTGAGATTACATAGAAAGTATTTTGCGTAGGATATGAGCAGTTCCCATGAGCACTATCTTTTGAATTTCTGCCATTTTGGGGTTTCCTGGTATCTGAGTTAGGTAGCAATCAGCCCCTTTTGCTATCATTCCCAGGGCACCTATGACAACAGGTATTGTTTTAGTCTTCAGGTTCCACATTTTGCTGATTTCTATTTCAAGATCTTTATATTTGCTCAGTTTTTGGTTTATTGCACAGATCCATTAAGGCTAATAAGAAAGTTTGGCATAAGCCAGAGCCCTGATGAATGGAAATTCTTTATTGGCTCTTCAAAGAGAAGTCATGGAGATGTTCTACTGCATAATGGTAATAAATATGCTTCCATCTTTGTTGGGCCCTCAGCGATCATGAAAGAAATACCTGAGAATTTAGTATCACTCCTATACAAGATTAGATTCAAAGATTACAACTGGATGAATTTGTGTTGACTTGAAAATAATTTGCATGTTGCTTGGAAAACATTCCACTACACAAAGTCCCTAGTTTCTTGTATGAATGGGACAATAAAGACAGGAACTCCCATTACTCTAAAAAAAGAATGGCCAAGTACAGACACACTTACACTAGGAACAAAGAATATTATTCAAGGTTTGGCTGATCCAAAAATGGTTGTTTTACCTCCTCCACATAAAACCTGGCCTCATGAAGTGGTTCATAAAAGCTTTGCCATAGGATGGAGAGGGCTTCAAGTACTAGCATGGTAAGTTTCTCACACTGTTAGGTGCCAAAGTTGAAGAGGTTGTATTTGTAGGACCAGATATAAAAAAAGAAAATCACTTCAAGGATGAACATTTTGAAAACTCTCCTAGGGATTTTGGAAAAAGATGTATGGATTACTTTTAAAGATGTGATGAAGAATTTCTTAGGTAGTCACAAGGACCCAAACTACAAAACATAGTTGGAAGAATGCTGGAAAAGTTTGAGGCTTTAGGATGTAAAATGAGTTCATTTCCTACCAATCCATTTGGATTTCTTTCTGGAAAATGTGAGACATGTGAATGAGGAAGGAGCAGAGGGAAAAGTTTCATCAAAGATATAAAGGAGATGAAAAAAAGATACCAGGGAAGATGGAATGTCAGTATGATGGCTGACTGCTGCTGGATGTTGCATTGTCAATGTCCATAAAATGTTCACAAGTGAAAGAGTTCCAGGCATAGTTTCCAAGTGAGATAAGAGATTTTAAGGTGCTGAGCCTAATAAATGAATGGAACTTTACTTGTCTTTCCATTGCATTTGTGCCATTTTATTTTGCTAAATAAAGTACCAAATTCGTTTTTATTTGTTTCATTTCGTCCTACCATATGAGGATTTACCTACAACTTATGGTATATTTTATCATTAAATTGGGAGAAAACGTTAAATGGGAAAGAGCATCTTTGATATTTTGATTTAACACCACAGAAATATATAAAGTAACATACAATTATCAGAACAATTTTCAGAAAGTTCCCTTTCACAGAGCTGTGTGATGTAAATACTAATAAATAGAATTAATTATATTCCTTTTTAAAAATTTATGATGTTAGGCCCAAAAACTTATCCTTATTTCAGAAATCAGTATTCGTTCTGGAAACACTGAGATTTCCCTCATCAAACAGCACATGTACCTCATCATACAGCACATGTACCTCATCACACAACACATGTACCTCGTCACACAGTACATGTACCTCGCCACACAGCACATGTACCTCGCCACACAGCACATGTACCTCATCACACAACACATGTACCTCATCACACAGCACATGTACCTCGTCACACAGCACATGTACCTCGCCACACAGCACATGTACCTCGTCACACAGCACATGTACCTCATCATACAGCACATGTACCTCATCACACAACACATGTACCTCACCACACAGCACATGTACCTCGTCACACAGCACATGTACCTCATCAATTATAATTCATTTTCCCCTGGTACTGACCATGTTATCACTTGTTCTTTAGGCCTCTGTTTTTTTTTTCTCCTTTTCTCAGAACTTTATGAGTTATTAGTTGTTTCTTTTATATAAGTAATTGTTTCCTTTTTGCTCAATATTTCTCACTCATTTGGTTTTTCTTTGTATTTCTCTTGTAGCAGCAAACTCGAAGATTTCTAGTGCTGCATCCCGTACAGATCCTCGTCGACATAGTATGTGTGGCACTACAGAGTACAATGAAGACACAGACGCTGAAAATGAGGAAACAGAAAGAGTATTCCAGTAAATTTATTTCCCTTTCTCTCTCTTTTCTACTCATTGCAACCTTCTTCCAATGTCTTTTCATATCTTTTTTTTTGTTTTCATACTAAACCCCTTTTATCGTTGCTTGTCTCCATATTTTTGCTTTCTACTCAAAATACTGTATTCACAATCCAGAAAATTTAAGGAAGCCCCTGCTTTTTGTTGTCTCTCACATCCAAATGCCACAGGCCCCACTTTACATTGCATTGTACCTGAAATCTTTAAGTACAAGTAAAATTATAAATTCATTTAGCAATAGAAACTTTTGTTCTCATGCTTAGCAAAAACAGGATTATTACTACTACTACTTTTTGCCACTGTTGCTGTTTGTTTGTTTTGTTTGTTTGTTGAGCGAAGCTGTCTTCGTCCCAGTGGGAGAAGTCCGAAATGTGGTCCTTTGCTATTTGTAAGACCCGCAGAAGAGAAAGCAGGTCAACCCCCCAACACCGAGAGCATCGACGGATGGATGAATGTGCATCCAGGCTCAGTGGTTACGTAGGAAGTTGGGGACAAGAAACAGGAAGAAAGAGTGAGAGAAAGTTGGAGCGAAAGAGTGCAACAGGGGTCGCCACCACCCCCTGCCAGAGCCTCATGGAGCTTTAGGTGTTTTCGCTCAATAAACACACACAATATCCGGTCTGGGAATCGAAACCACAATCCTCCGACCGCGAGTTTGCTGCCCTAACCATTGGGCCATTGCACCTCCACTTGCCACTGCTTCTGCTGATAATTATGCAGAAGGGAACACAAAGTGAAATTAGGTATCATTAAGCGCACTGACTGCTGTTTCAATTAGGAAAATCTAAAACAAAATAGCTGTATGTCAGCTTATAGGAGAACGCTTTGTACAAAACATTAACCTTCTGAGACTTCTCATGGGGCATTAATTAATATAAACTGCTTGTGTTCGAATTTTCTGTTTGTACTGACGAAAAGCTTTGTTGAAACAAGCAGTTTAGAGGTTTACATGAATTCACAATTACTACCTATACTGTCTTTAAAATGTCTAGGAATGATAGTATGGGTGTTGAAGTTACATGTTGGCTACAACAAATATCCTAACACACACATCTTTATTTCTGACTTAACAAGGCTACCGTTGGTTTCATGTTGAGAATTCTCAGCAATTATCAACCCTTCCACATTGGGATGCTGGTATACAAGAGTGAGTGGGATTTTGGAATGTGTCGGTGGCACATAAAATCACCCACTACACTCTAGGAGTGGTTGGCGTTAGGAAGGGCATCCAGCTGTAGAAACACTGCCAGATCTGACTGGCCTGGTGCAGCCTTCGGGCTTGCCAGACCCCAGTTGAACCGTCCAACCCATGCTAGCATGGAAAGCGGACGTTAAACGATGATGATGATGATGATGATGATATGCAGATCAGTGGGGGAAAAACGCCTTCTAATTGTTATCTCCCTTGCATTAGTTCTACCCATGTTCAAATTCATGAATATAAATATAAATATAAATATGAAAACACATTTCATGTAATCACTGTTTAACGTTTCTCTCCCTTACAGCATCCTGTATATTATGTAGATTAGACAAATACGACTTAGATTAGATTAATTCTCTTACATTTTATGTTAGAATATTTATAAACAGTGTCCATTGATAATAATAATCTATATATATAAATGGCAAAATGTGTGTGTGTGTGTGTGTTGTGTGTGAGTGTGTGAGTGTCTGAGTGTGTGAGTGTGTGTGTGTGAGTGTGTGTGTGAGTGTGTGAGTGTGTGTGTGAGTGTGTGTGTGTGTGTGTGTGTGTGTGTGTGTGTGTGTGTGTGTGTTGTGTGTGTGTCCCCTTTATACAAATCCACAATTCTTCAGTTAGAGGGCTCGCACTTTCTATGGTTATTCAAAGCCGTCCAAGGGTGGTTGTGCACATCTTTACATTTCCCCAGTCACCCCGCAAAGCCATTAAAAAAATCAATAGAAGTGACTTTTTTGTGAATTTTCTATCTAAATCCCAATCAAAATGCCCAAAACTTGATACGCCAATTGAATGCCATCTAGCTGTATGTGATTGGTCGGAGATTTGGACAGTACTCGCATGTATGTGCGCATGTACACAGCTGTATATGCATGCACTAGCACTATGACGCAGCATTTCCAGGTCATAGTGCTAGTTATGATAAAAATTCTAAATCTTAACATAAGATATAAACAGTGTCTATCTTGCAAAAATGTTATCTCCCCCCACCCCACTGCTTACTTATAAATGTACATGACTATGAATGTGTGTGCCTGTCAGCTTGCTGTATAAGTGTCTCTATGTACTTATGTGAAGCTCATTATGTATATATGTTAGTATGGGTGTATGTGTTTATGAGTACACACACACACACACAACACACACACATATATATATATATATATATATATAGGATTATGGGTATATATGTATATATTTACATCTGTGTACCTCTGTGTAGACTACATATTCATAAGTGTGTGTGTTGGTATATGCATATGTGTATATGTATGTGGATGTATGGGTGTGTTTAAGTGTGTGTATGTTTGAATATGTGAGATTCATAACGTGCTGTGTAGTGTTTGTATATGTAGATATATACAATACATGTGTGTATAAGCAGATAAGGTTACTTCTGAGTATGCATAAATGGACATATATGTCTATTTTCATGCCCTTCTTACCCCTCTCTTTACTAGGTCCTAATCTGGACGCTGTATGGGAGTGAAGAAATTGTACTTCATTAAACATACATGCTGTGACAAATGCAAGGGTATTTCATGCCCTTCTTATCCCACTCTCTTTACTGGCCCTTAATCTGGATGCTGTATAGGAGGTAGCGAAAAATCATACCTCATTGAATCAAATTCACAATGTACACTACACTACCTAGCAAATGTTTACTCAGATCTTTTAAAACATGAACAAAAGCCCCTCAGTGTTGTCCTTCCCATGTATACAATTTTAGGGCTGCAAACATCAATGTTGGCACAATGAAGTGGAGATCTGTTGAGATTGTTGAAATGATAGAGCGTCATCATGTTGATGTATGTGGTGTGCAAGAAGTGAGATGGAAATGAGCCTCTGCTAGATTCCTCATGGGTAAGAAACAGAGTTTTAAATTTCTGGGTAGGCAGGAGTGATGGAGTGGGTGGTATGGGCATACTGTAAACAGAAAAGTGGGTAGATAAGGTAATTGAGGTAGTCAGAGTGTGCGATAGGGTTATTAAGTTGAGACTTATCATAGATAGCTTAACAATTACATTTATTACTGCCTATGCTCCACAGGTTGGGTTAGCTGATGATCTGAAGGACCGGTTCTATGAAGTCCTTTTGCTGACTACCTCAACGACAAATGACAGAGACTTCATTATTGTGGATAGTGACTTTATTGGACATGTTGGGCAGCATTCCCATGGATTCCATGGTGTGCATGGTGGTTATGGCTTTGGCACCAGGAAGGTACAAGTCTATTTGAGTTCTGTGATGCAAATGATCTTATGATTTGCCACACTAACTTTAGAAAGCTAGCTAGCCACCTAATTACTTATCAATCTGGTGGGAATATAAGCCTGGTTGATTACCTTCTCACCAGGCAAGGAGACAGGCAGATGCTCACAAATGCAAAGTCCTTCCCAGGTGAAGAGTGCACACTCCAACATAGGCTACTAGTTAGTGACTTCAGAATTAGGGCTAGAAAGACCCAAAGATTGCATGGAGGATTAAACCAAATGTCTTTTCTCATTATAACCTATTCAGATTTAACATGGGGTATATTCCATATACACTAAATTATTGGTAAAAACCACTTCTCATTAGTGCCTTGTTCTAGTGGTGTGTGGCTCTGTTGAATTTGTCTCTGTTTGCTGATAGAGTTCAGATTCTACCAATATTTGAGACTAGGTTTCTGAGTTCAGTTAGAGCATAGTCTAAGAACATAGAATTTATTTGCTGCACTTTCTGTAGAGATAGTACTTCCCTGTGTTGAGGTCTAAGGTTACATCCAAGAAGTTGATCTTAGTCAAGTTGATGGTAACAATTACAGTTCAAAGACCACTAAGAAAACTTTACTTAATGCCCTATGCCAAGAAAACCAAAAGCCTCATGAAGTGTATGTGCTGAAAAGTCTTCTTTGAGAATCTATTAACTAGCACACCCTCAGGTAGATTTAGTTTTAAATCCCAAAAGTGTCCTCTCTGGATAAAGGACGTTGGGAGCTTTGAAAGTGACTTAATGAACATGATACAGAAGGCTAGGTTTTAGAATTGTTGTAACTCCTTCCTTAACTCTTTAAGAAATGACATGGCAAAAACGAAACAATGTGTTAACAGGTGCATCTATACCAACAAGACAAAAGACAGATATGAGATGGACATTTCTATGCGTACGAGACTTCTTACAAACACAATCCTCAAAACATACAAGAAAACAAACACCTCTACATACAACAAAGTAGACACTGAAGTAAAAGAGTCGGTCACCCTTCTAAATATAGAGGAGTGTGGGAATTACCTTGCCACACCTGCCCCTATATCGCTCTTAAGAATCTTAATCCTTTCTAATCCTAGATGCAAACTGATTAAACCCTTTAAGAGCAAAGCAGGCAAAGTAAGTAAGTGTATTTTCGATAGTATTAATTCTGATTTTAGTAGGGCTTCAAGGTTAAGCCAATGGGATTACAACACCACAGTAATCGACTGGTTCTACATCATTGGGTATAAGGCAATCTGAAGGTGTATCCATAGTATGGACTAAACAGAACAAGAGGAGACACGTGGCATAAAGTGTCGCTGAAGAGGTCACAGGATGTGTGATGAAAGAGCTTAGACAAAGACACTAAAATAGTAATAATAATAATAATAATAATAATAATAAGAAGAAGAAGAAGAAGAAGAAGAAGAAGAAGAAGAATGATCAAGAAGGGAACCGAAAATTATATGAGAATGATCAAGAAGGGAACCGAAAATTATATGAGAATGATCCCTGGCTTACCATCCCTGCAAGAAGTGCAAAAGATTGTCTTAACTGGTACATCACACGTATTGAGAAGAGCATTGTCGATTGAGAACTGTTGCTGCTCATGTATTTTAATTTAACTTAAAAAAAAAAAAAAAAAAAAATGAACGATCTACTGAGTTTGGTTTAATGGCCTACCATTGTATACTATGAGTTTCTTTGCCCTAGGAGTCGGGAAGACACTCGGCAAGAAATGGAAGCAAATTTGAAAGAAGAAAAAAATAATAATAATAATAATAATAATAATGATAATAATAATAATAATAATGATAATGATAATGATAATAATAATAATGATAATAATGATTATAAAGTTGAAGTGAAGACCAAGTATTTAGTGTGTGTGTTAAACTGGCAAAAATATGACCCTCCCCAAATATAACAACATCTGTTTCAACACAGGATTTCACATCAGGAATTTTGCAAAACAGATACATTAACATATACGTGTGTGTGTGTGTGTGTGTGTGTGTGTGTGTGTTTATACATATCACACAAACATATTATTTAAGAAGTAAAAGAAAAGGTGAAGTTGCAGGTAATTATTTTTATTTGTCCTGTATCACTTCTACAAACATAAAACATTATTATTATTATTATTATTATTATACATTATTTCTGTATATTTCATGTAATTACATTTGGTTCCTTTTTCATTAACTTTCTCAATTATTTGCAGCTTGACGGAACGCCATAAAGTTGCTATCCGTGTGATACGAAAAATAAAATATTTTGTTTCTCGTAGGAAACTTCTGGTGAGTTGTACACTTTGATATTGAAAGAAAAAGTAAAATGAGATAAGATTTGTGAAATATTAAAACAGTTTTCTTTAAATGTAGAGGAAAAAAATCAGAAATTAAAAGGTTTGTGTTCAGTAATTGCAAAATCCTGGATAAATTTTCCAATTTCGTTTATCTGAATTAGTCAGAAGCTCTTTTTACTCTTTTACTCTTTTACATGTTTCAGTCATTTGACTGCGGCCATGCTGGAGCACCGCCTTTAGTCGAGCAAATCGACCCCGGGACTTATTCTTTGTAAGCCCAGTACTTATTGTATTGGTCTCAATTACTCTTTTGCCGAACCGCTAAGTGACGGGACGTAAACACACCAGCATCAGTTGTCAAGCAATGCTAGAGGTACAAACACAGACACACAAGCATAGCATATACACATACATACATATACATATATATACATATATACGACAGGCTTCCTTCAGTTTCCGTCTACCAAATCCACTCACAAGGCATTTGTCGGCCTGGGGCTATAGCAGAAGACACTTGCCCAAGATGCCACACAGTGGGACTGAACCCGGAGCCATGTGGCTGGTTAGCAAGCTACTTACCACACAGCCGCTCCTACTGATGATTTTTATATAATCATAGACTGCATACTAACATAAGATCCATCTTTGGGCAAATTGTGATAAATACACACAAACATGCATATATGTATGTAAATGCATATTTATATGTGCATGCATATATATATGAGTGTGTGTGTGTGTGTGTGTGTGTGTGTGTACACAGGTGGTTTTGGATGAATTTGACAATCCCATCCAAAAATAAAAGCATTTTCAAAAATCAAAAAATATCAACTAGATTATGGCTGGGAGACAACAGTTTACTCAAAGTAGCCACCCTCAGCTTTCACAATGGCCTCAAAACAACTCTAGAGCCATGTGCATCCATTCCTCAATGTACTCAGTATCTTCAATCACCTCCTTGATTTTTGCCCACCAGCTTGGCCCTGGTGTTGCAGGCAGAGAGGCCAGTGTCTTTCTCAACCACACACTACACATGGTGTTCTGTGGGATTACAATTGGAAACGATAACTGTCAGCTACTTCCACAATACCAATCTGGGTATTCCATAGATTCTATTGTCATTTGGCTCTCATTGCTTACTGCCACTGAGTGAAACTATGATGAACAGAAGGAGCTGAGGACTGAGTTCTGATGGACACAAAATTTGCTGCTGAATTCATTGCTGAGGCTCATCTTGCTGACTACATCTCTGTCTATGCTTTGCATGGCTCACATGGGCCATTTGTCTGACTATGGCTTCACTTACAAACAAGCAGATTACATAGCATCAAAGTTGTCAAAGATAATATTAACAATGGTAATACCTTTCATCAAGTGTTTAGATTCGAATTTTACTCATATATATATATATATATGTCAGATATTCATAGGCGCAGGAGTGGCTGTGTGGTAAGTAGCTTGTTTACCAACCACATGGTTCCGGGTTCAGTCCCACTGCGTTGCACCTTGGGCAAGTGTCTTCTACTATAGCCTCGGGCCGACCAAAGCCTTGTGAGTGGATTTGGTAGATGGAAACTGGAAGAAGCCTGTCATATATATGTATATATATGTGTGTGCATGTATGATTGTGTGTCTGTGTTTGTCCCCCTAGCATTGCTTGACAACCGATGCTGGTGCGTTTATGTCCCCATTACCTAGCGGTTCGGCAAAAGAGACCGATAGAATAAGTACTAGGCTTACAAAGAATAAGTTCCGGGGTCGATTTGATCGACTAAAGGCGGTGCTCCAGCATGGCCGCAGTCAAATGACTGAAACAATTAAAAGAGAAAAGAGAAAGAGAAAGAGAAAAGAGTAGAAATATGTTACGAAAAGAAAATATAAAATACACGTGGAAATGTACGGGTAAAATATGAAAAATCAACGAAAATGCATATTGCAAATAGAAAAAGGCTTTTTATGACAGGTAACGACAAATATATACATTTAGATTGACTGAGGTAGTAATACGAGTCATAAAAGTCATTATTATGAGATGAAAATAAGATGATAATAAAGTAAGAGAACAAAACGAACCAATGGTTTACGTACACGTAAGTACAAACACGTTTATATAGCTATTCATGTATATATAATATATAAGTATATATTATAAATGCACACACACACACATGTAGTGGTTGTCAACTCATAGATAAGTATGGCCATTGCTCATAGATTATCATAAGTTAAAGATTAAAAGTTATCAGCAATGCTCATTCTATAATTTAGGGTCAACTAACAAACCCACCCGACCTGGGGTTGGTTTAAGTTGCTTTGGTAGTATTTTTTTTCACCAAATAATTGAACTACAAAGAAAGTTTATGAGTAGCACAGCAATCTATGTTTCTGATTAACCTAGGAACAGAAAACCAAATTGAGGGCTGGTTCTTGTGGAGGTCATTGCACTTTAAGGATCATAGAACATATAAGTCTGCAAGTGATGCAAAGTAGAGCTACTGAAGTGTTTTGGGAGTAGATTACAGAGAATGACTACAAAACATAGTTGTTTTACATGAAAGCGAAATTTCTTGTCAGAAACAGCCACACAAATGGTGTAAAGAAATTGTAGGAAGACGTTGAAACTTCCCCTCTGTGAGTTTATTTTACTCAACAGTAAAGGGAGCTATGTTTTTGGAGAGAGAAGTATGATTGGTACATTCAAAAATGCAGGTAAATTTGAAACGTTTATATTAATTTAGCATTAGAATTCTTCAAGTTGTATAAAAATAGTTATTGCCTGCATCCTTTGAAAAAGAAATAAATTCTGCATAAGGTGTAAAAGATAGAAATAATTTGTAGGGTGTTAGTAACAAAATATTTTGTTAAGAAATAGAACTTTTATCATCGGTCTTAAATTAATTTTCGCCAATGTTTATAGGTGCAAGAGTGGCTGTGTGATAAGAAGTCTGCTTCTCAATGAAATGGTTCTGGATTCCTGCATGAATTCATCCTCAACCTGCAATTTCTGTTCATGCACATATATGTTTGGCTGAGAGTAAGCTTACTGATTTTGGAGTGATGCTGTAGTGCTGGAGCTGAAGAAGAGGCAATCGTGATAGAGTTTATGGAGAGCAGTGCCAGGAAGGTGTTGTACAGGCCACATGGCAAACATAAAATAAAGTTTTCCAATATGTCAAGCAAAAATTCTTATCTAAGAAGCTGAAAGACAAAGTAAAATTCTTAAATTAGTTATAAGAAAAAGACTAACATTCTTAATTAGTTATATTAACTTACCTTATGATGTGGCTGTGTGGTAAGTAGCTTGCTTACGAGCCACATGGTTCCAGATTCAGTCCCAGTGCATGGCACCTTGGGCAAGTGTCTTCTACTATAGCCTCAGACTAACCAAAACCTTGTGAGTGGATTTGGTCGAAGGAAACAGAAAGAAGCCTGTTGTGTGTGGGTGTGTATCTTTCTGTTTGTACGCCCATCACCACTTGACAACTGGTGTTGGTGTGTTTACATCCCTGTAACTTATCAGTTCAGCAAAAGGGACTGATAAAATAAGTACCTGGCTTTTAGAAACAAGTCCTGGGTTCAATTTGTTTGACTGAAACAAAGTTTAGTTGGACAAAGGCAGTGCTCCAGCATGGCCGCAGTCAAATGACTGAAACAAGTAAAAGAATTAAAAGAACAAAATACTTTTCAGAATCATAATAATGTAGATAAAGAAAAAAAAAAGACTAAAACATCTCAAGTTGTGCTCCAGTATGACCACAACCAAAGGACAGATATGAATAAAGATATGAATTTAAGGCGGTGAGCTGGCAGAATCGTTAGGGCTGCCAGGCGAAATGCTTAGCAGAATTTCATCTGTCGTTACATTCTGAGTTCAAATTCCGCCGAGGTTGACTTTGCCTTTCATCCTTTCGGGGTCGATAAAATAAGTACCAGTTTCGCACTGGGGTCGATATAATCGACTTAATCCATTTGTCAGTCCTTGTTTGCCCCCTCTGTGTTTAGCCCCTTGTGGGTAGTAAAGAAATAGGTATGAATAAAGAAATTTACAAATTTCTGTTATTTATAGCAAGCCAGAAAACCATATGACGTGCGAGATGTCATTGAACAATATTCACAAGGCCATCTTAATATGATGGTGAGAATAAAAGAACTACAGCGGAGGTGAGTATTTCTCCTCATCAACTCAATTTCCTGGTTTGCAACCCCCACCCCCCACGCCATGACATGCCTTTC
>NC_043017.1:16398568-16428568 GCF_006345805.1 Octopus sinensis | reverse complement strand
ATATGTATATATATATATATATGTATGTGTGTGTTTGTGTGTCTGTGTTTATCCCCCCAACATCGCTTGACAACCGATGCTGGTGTGTTTACGTCCCTGTAACTTAGCGGTTCGGCAATAGAGACCAATAGAATAAATACTGGGCTTACAAAAGAATAAGTCCTGGGGTCGATTTGCTCGACTAAAGGCGGTGCCCCAGCGTGGCCGCAGTCAAATGACTGAAACATGTAAAAGAGTAAAGAGTATATACAACCTATGTTTTCTCAATAGTCACAGCTCTTAGAATCATTAGGGAGTCTGAGAGCTCTGTAATCTACCCCGAGTTGTTGCTTGCATGCCAGACAGCTCCCAAATAACTCCTTCAATCAAGCAACAGATATGTAAGCAGCAACAGAATGGTATAATGGTTCTTGAGCAGAGTTGTTACCTGAAGCTAGATTTCATCAACAACTAGATAAATTATGGAAGCGAAAGAGGTGTATTGACAATAAAACAAAATGATTGGTTGGCACAGATTTATTTTGGATAGGGAATGATATATTTTCTAATTTTATTATTAAAACCTTATAGGAAAAATTTCCCTATAAAAGCAGTGGCAGACAGAATTAGAATCTCTTTCATGTGTTTATTTTTACCTTTTATTTATAGGCTTGACCAAATTCTTGGGAAACCTTCAACTTTGTACCATAATTCACGAGACAGAGACAAAATGACAATTTGTGCACGCATTGTAAGAGTAGAAAATCAGGTTTGTAATATTATGCATTTTGTGAGAATATCTTTGTCCACACACATGCATGCATGCACACACATACACACACGTGCGCACACACACACACACACACACACACACATTAGTTCAAAGGATTTATTAAGAATCAAGGCACATCAATGTCAAAGACTCCACCATTTGGCTAGATAGAATTAAACAGAGCAGACAGTGAAATAATCTGTTGTCTCAGGTATCAATTATACTGACCGCATACTGTTGTTAGGTAATTCTCAATTCCACTTATTTACCTACGTATGATCCAATTCCTCAGCAAATTCTTGCTCTGGTGTAAGTACAGAAAATAACAGACAAATGGAAGTTTAAATTCATGACAATTGTTTCTTTAACTGATTACATTACGTTACATTATTTAAACTTAGCCAGCCACAACATAGCCTACTAATTTAAGCTAGTGGAGTTTTAAAGTTTGGAATAGAATATATAGACTATTGGGTGTGTCAAGAAGCTGTCAGTCAACTGAGGCACAAATTAAGGAAGAGAAGAGATAATGCATAATTTAGATTGATTTATTCTCTGACACAGAGATAGTAGAAAGAAGTCAATACCATTACAGAACAGACAAAACAGTGTAAAGGTGTCCGTTACTCCCTCATCATAAAATAAGGCAAACATTTTGGTCTGTTTGACAGACATATTCATTTTATGATATATATATAAAATACAAACTGACATTTACATGCACACTCTCATATACCCACATCTATGCACTTGAACCACACTCATACATACACATATTCACAGATCCATACACATAAATATATGCACAGACTGTTGTAAATTATAGACAATACAAAAAGTAAATTATCTCTAATGATATCACTGTTTTTAAGAATGTTTGCTTAGATTATATTTCCCTTGTCAGGTGTGTTATTGGTAGCATCTTGCTATAGAGGAGAGAAGGGTACCTGTGTCCGGTTTATGATGTGTATGCTGTATGGAAGGACAAAACAGTCAAAGGGTTTGAGCTTTTTACTTACGAGGGAGACAAAGTAAGGATGGGTTTCTGGTATTAACTGTGGTGGTACTAGGTAAGTTTTAGTAAAAAAATGTAACAAGAATGAGAGAGACAATATACTAAAGAGAAGCAATTTAAAACAATGAGAAAGAAAACGTAGTATAGAAAAGCAATTTTAAACATTAAAATATTTATGGAACTGGATGAAGGAACATGTCAAAAATTAAAGAACAAAGAATAACAAAAGTGATGCTTACGTTTTTTATGGGCTGTTAAAGAAAGTAAAATCTGAAAGGATTTCACTTTTTGTATTGTCTATGTTGTTTCGATAATGAAGTTGATTTCTATTTAAGAGTCAAATCTCAATCATTGGATCTTAAATAACAATTGTAAAAATTTGCTGAATTCTAGAAAAGTCTCATATACAGGGTTATTCGAAAAGAACGAACCAATTTCATTATGCAATATTTTAATAAGGAAATGCCATAGAAAACCCCAGCTGAGTCACAAGTATTTACTCCCAATCAACTTTTATTTCCTGTCTTACAAGTGTTCAATGTGGCCACCACCTGCAGCATGAGCGACCTCAAGCCCACAAATACTTTATTTCTTGCATCTAACATCTGTATCAGTACATCTTGCTTTCTATTCCAAACATATCTAGCTTACATTTTTGATGTTCTACCCTTCCTCACCCTTCATAGAAACTTATGATCAACTACAGTCATTTATTGCTTCTTCAGGAATAGTGTAAGGGTGTTGTTTAGGGGAGATTTAGTTGATTTTTCAAGGTGGTTGAACTATTATGCAGAGGCTCCCTCAGTTTGTATTTGGTAGAAATACTTCAGAAATATTTCTTACATTTGTCTCAAAATAGCTCTTCCCGTGGATAATATTGCTCATTGTTTTAGTTGCAACACTAAGTCACATACGTAGACAATACTTTTGTGATAGTTGCTGAATATCTTTATATATAAAAGTCAAGTTGTGTGTCTGTCTCCTACGATTTAGATTCCTAACTACTCCCACATTTTGCGGTGCAGTTTAACCAAAACCGGGTATCTTATAGTCGTGATTCATATCGAGCCCTTCTGGGTATTAACGCTCGTCTACAATGAGTCTACGATTTAAAAAAAATTCACCATCATTTTTTTCCATTTTAATGCATTTTTTCGCTATTATATAAGGGAAGTAACTCTCTAAAAATGTCTACGATGAGTCAACGATTTAAAAAAAAATTTACCATCATTTTTTTTTCCATTTTTAATGCATTTTTTTGCTATTTTTTGGCTATAACTCTCTAAAAATGCTTATATAGTTATTTCCCTTACAAACCCAAGCAACGCTAGTATATATATATTGGTAAAAATATATATATTGGTATATATATATTGGTAAAAACGGTAAGATAACAAAAGAAAGAAAGAGACCTCAATATTATGTAAATAGCGGAAATTTATCTGTAAAATAATATGTAACAATTATTCAATAGCCAAGACAAAACTCAGTTTCGGATAGCCAGATAACGAAAACTGAGAGATGGTGGTGTGGATTTCCACCTCGGCATCCGAAACTCAGAGTTTTATTTTGGCTACCGAATAATTGTCACATATTTTTTACAGATTATATATATATATATATTATATATATATATATATATATATATATATATATATATATACATACATTATATATATATATATATATATATATATATTATATTATGATTTTTATAATTTGTATTCTTATCTTACATGTATTGAATTATATGTATATATGTATGCTATTAAGGTTCTCATTTTTGTTAAATGAATAAATAATTCAACATTCTAATATCCAAAAGCTGATGAACTAACTAAATTGTTTCTCCGTTTTCTTATTTGTATTATAAATTAATGGTAAAATATTTCTTTACCTTCACCCATTTAATACAATAAATAAGTTAATTGCATTGCAATTAAAAAGACTTGTGTATTAAGAATTTGGGTACTATACCAACAGTATATTGGATAAATACTATCCCTCAGTGGGTTGGATCCATAACCCCTAACTTACTTGGCGTGATATATATATATATATATATATATATATATATATAATATATATATATATTTAATTCTTCCACAGATGTGTGACATAATCAGCATTTCAGACACTGTTTCTTTTATTGCTTAAGTATTTAGTAACTGTCTCTTAATGTTAGATTGTAAAAGTAAAACCTTCAAGACCTGACCAATATGGCCATTATTCTCAAATTTCTTGAAAACTTTTCTATTCATAACCTTTTGTTGTTGGAGTAGATTCATTCAACAATCATAAGGCTGAAATTGCATCTCCTTGAGTTCATCCAGGACTCATAAAATGTTGTTTTCTTTACTTCTGAGCACAAATGTAGGCTGATGTCTTTTTGTTGCTGCAGTTGTTTAGCATCAATCGTATACCATCTGAATGTTAGCATACAACACAAGAAGATTGTCTGGGTTTAAGGGTTTAAGTTTCTTCACCCATTTTTTTCCTCCTGTAACAGAATCTGTGAACATTGCCAATTTTGTGCAAGATTTTAGCTGATGTGATGATCTTAGAGTTTTAATATCAATGAAATGCATTTCATCTATAGTTCCATCAAGTATTGCAAATATTGGCACCAGTTCCGCAAATGCATTGTGGATTATTATTGCATAAAAGGAAACCTGTGCGGGTGGCACGTAAAAAGCACCCACTACACTCACGGAGTGGTTGGCGTTAGGAAGGGCATCCAGCCGTAGAAACACTGCCAGATTTGACTGGGCCTGATGAAGCCTTCTGGCTTCACAGACCCCAGTAGAACCGTCCAACCCATGCTAGCATGGAAAACGGACGCTAAACGATGATGATGATGATAATGAAAAGGAAAATTCCGATGGCATCTTTTCAAAAGTCTGCTGACATTGCCATTATTTCCAGTATTATGATCCTTTTGATGACTCTTCATATATTTATATTACTCGTTGTGTAAAAAAAACAGCTTTTCATTTTAACTATCAAGTATGAACCTTTTCTCCATCCCAAATTTATTCATTTATCAGCTGAAAATGTTATAAAATCTAGTCTTGATATTACTTAAGTTGATTTAAAATCTTTTAATTTTTCCTTATTTTGGGGTTTTCGTTTAGATGGTACAAATGGATCAGAAACTGGATAATGTTGTTGAAATGCTGAGAAACTTGATGAAACATTTAATGAGTGAGAGAGAAGGCAAACCATGGCATTTCTCTTCCCAAGACAATGAAGAACCTGCAGAAAAAGTATGAGCAATTATCAATAACGTTTTCTGAACTTCATCAATATAAAAACAACAACAAAACATCAAAAATAATAATAACTAAAAACAACAATGTAATGATTTCAACAAAAATATTTCAGGAACATTAAAATGATCCAACAATAATGTAACTCAGTGAGGGGACACATATTAGCTCCCACACAAACATATGCTTAAATTCCAGCATATACACATAGGGTCCTATATGTGAGGCACTATTTAACATTGCACTGTTATGACAAATCTGGGAGATTTTTTGGATATATGGCATTCCTTATATATTAGGTATCTAATATATAAGGAAGCATTTAAGCATTAATATAATGTTAAATTCTGTTGTGTCTGGGGAGAGTCATTTTCTTTTTGTGCCTTGTTATGTAACACACTCACTGGTAAAATTTTCACTTTTTTCTTATTTTAATTTTCCCAAAATTTTTCATTGTATCTTGCAACCTTTTTAATAGTTTTGATTCCCCAAAACTTTCAAAACTATTGAAAAGGTTGCAAGACGCAACGAAAATTTTAGGACAATAAAAATAAGAAAAAAGGGGAAATTTTACCGGTGAGTGTGTTACATTATAAGGCACAAAAAGAAAATGACTCTCCCCAGACACAACAGAATATGCTTCAACACACGAAATCATATAAAGAATCCTGCAAACCAAATCCAAAAACGAAATATAATGTTAAATGCTATATTGATTGTCAACGACTGCAATGTGTATGCATGTGTGAGTCTGTGTGCCTATGTAAATACATGAATACATGCAGATATATATTAATAAACATGTGTATGACAATATATGTATACATACAGGTATGTGTGTGTACACACACATATATATAATGCATTTATAAGGCATTTTTTAAACAGCTGTAATATACTTCCTTCATTACATGACAACTGGATGTAATAAAGATTTCACTTCATCATTCTGTATTAGTCCCTCCAGTAGCCATTTTGCAACCAGACAATGAACACATTTTTTTCACACAGTCACTCACACACACACACACACAAGCACACACACACAAACACACACACACAAACACACACACGTCTTATGCATGTTTATGTATGTATGTATATGTGTATGTATGAATGTATGTTTGTGATTGAATGTCTTTATATATGTATCTGAATATATCATATCTGTGTGTGTGTGTATGTATGTGTATCTCTCCATATATATATCACCATTTTCATATCTCCTTTCCATGCTGCTTCCATAGACCGTTGCTCATCCATCTCACCTGATTTCTACAGCAGGATGGTCTTCCTTTCACAAACCATTTTACCAAGTGCATTGGGTGCATTCTCTTGTGGTACCAAGACTGAAGATTCTGTATAAATGGTCACAGAACAGTATACATTTTCTACTCAGTAGCCAACCACTTTACCATATTTAGCAGGGGCACTTTTTCTGGCACCAGTTGCAGACAAATTCTTCTAGTTGCTAGAGATACTTTTGAGGCAGCACAATTTATTGACATTCAGTTGTGGAAGCGGTACAGGAGATGCTTTGTTCACGGGACAGATTAGAGAGTATTCTGAGCATTGTGTGGGCTAAAACATGGAGACCAGAGAGGGGGAAATAGGGGAGTGCAGTAATACCTATTGCAAGGGATGAGGTGTATAAATATATGTATGTGTGTGTGTGTGTGTGTACACATATGTATATTACTGTATATATGTGTGTTTATATATATTATATATATAATATATATATAGATATATATATTATATATTATATATATATATATATATATATATATATATATATATATATATATATATATATATATATGTATGTATGTATGTATGTATGTATGTATATATATATAATATATATATATATACCACATAAAAAAATGCTTCCTTCCTGAGCGATGCCAGGTTTATAAGGTCCAGTTTCAATGGTGTATATACTCCTCACCTGGACAGAACGCCAGTCCATCACACAATTACTCATTTTCCACAGCTGAGTAGACTGGAGCAACATGAAATGAAGTGTTTTGCTCAAGAACACACCACACATCGCCCAGTCCAAGAATCGAAATCACAATCTTACAATCATTGAATCCAACACCCTGACCACTAAACCATAGCGCACCCCCCCCCCCATATTACATATGCACACACACATATATATAAATGCTTATGCAATACATCTATATATAATATATTATATATACATATATATATATATATATTATATATATATATATTATATATATATATATATATATATATATATATATATCTAATATAGGATAAAAGTTTTCGAAAAAAATTTTCAATGGCCAGCATATTAAAAAATACCTTTAAAGGTTAAATTTATAAACAACTTATAAACAAGAGCAAAAGAAAAAAGTCTAATGCCAAATATGCCGAAAATAGACAAATCGTCAATAACCATATAATTTATCACTATAAGCACGCCCTTGTTTATAAGTTGTTTATATATATATATATAATTAAGATTCACTTGAATTAGGTACTTAAATTGAGGCACCAAGCTAGTTCAGTATCGTCCATGCAACTCAAAGTAAGGTGAGCAAAATGCAAATGAGTAACAAGGATGTCCAGGTATCAATACATTATGGATGTTTCAAGTGGCTCCGTTTAATCAATCAATTCAAACATCACATCAATTTGAGAGAAACTGCTCTCCTCAGGCGCAGATGATCATATAGATTTCCAACATAAAGGATAAACCATTTTTAGCATTTATAATTTAGAGAGTAGCAGAGGAAAATAGTGGTGGGGTCAAAATATAGGGAGTGGTGAGATAGTTATTTATTTTTATTTTTATTTATAAGATTTTATACAAACATTTAAACTTAAATCGATTGGGAATTGTCAGCTATGTTCCAGTTGATAGTGATAAATTAATTACTGTCAGACAACCTCCCAGACCCTTATTTTACTGGGACCATATACTAGCTTTATCTACATAAAAGGATATGTCTCAGAGCTGCTAGTGAGAGTATGACTGATGGGGAAGAGGTGATAACTAGAAGAAGGAAGGATGTTGGTGGCTAGTCCTTATTTAGATTATCAAATAAAAGTGAAAAACAAAAGAGGTTAAAATAAGCTCTAAGGGTGGGAATTAGAAATGAGGAATACAGGATGTGGTAATTCATAAGTTAACAAATTTATTATATTAATTGATACCTGGACATCTTTGTTACTTATTTGCATTATATATATATATATATATATATATATACATCTGTGACCATTTTGGAATCACAATGAACAACACAACAGCCTACCATCCACAATCCAACGGGTTAGTGGAGAGATTTTACCACCGCTTGAAGGAATCCCTGACAACCAGACTTAACGGACCCAATTTGGATTGATCAACTTCCATGAGTGATGCTGGGAATCCGCACCGCTCCAAAAGAAAATCTCAACAATTCCACCATAGAAATGTGTATGGTTCCCCTCTTACAGTACCAGGAGGGTTCCTTCCGAATATGAAGTCAGACCTGGATGTCAAAAGGTACCTCCCTCAATTGAGAGACAGCTTGGGGCCAGTGGCACCTTATTCCTTTGTCAACACACGGTACACCCAGATCATCCGTACCAAACGACCTCCACACAGCTAACTTTGTGTTCGTTCAACGTGTAATGAAGCACCATTTCATATACACATTACTAAGACCAAAACCCCTCCAGTCACCCTACGATGGTCCATATGAAATCATATGTCCGAGAGACAAATCATTTCAACTCCTAATTGGCGGATGACAAGACATAGTTTCCATCGATAGGTTGAAACCGGCTCATCTCGATATTGACAGCCCCGTTCAGGTAGCTCAACCACCAAACAGAGGCCGCCCCAGGCAGAGTGCACCAACCCTTGGCAAGGAACAGTCACCAAAGAGCCGAGTAACCACATGCTCAGGCAGGACAATTAAAACGTCTTCCCGGTTCCAATAACAGTCAACAGTTCTTGGGGGGCAGGATTTAAGACATGCGTACTGTAGACAGGGACTTCGCTGCGAGCTAGCTAGGGAGCTAGACTGCAGCGAATTGGACTTCCAGTTGAGCGGGCTTCCAAGAGGCAGAAGTAGCTGGTAGCTGTAGTGAAAGATTTATTCCTTTTTAGTACATCAAACTGTACTTAAAGGAATAAATCTTTCGCTAACACATTCTCATCTCCATGAGTTTATTTATGTATAGCTTAACGAGGCTATAAAGGATTATCAATCCGGGCAAAATACTTTATAAATCCTCTGTTAGTACACCGGGCTCATAATATTGTTTAGATTAGTAAAGAATTCCGTGTAATTCTTGTGACAGGGCTCGAGGTTATAGTTCATAGTCATTCCATATTGTAAATCCATGCTTGTGTTCCAGTTATGCTGGATTTTACACAGAGTGGTGTATAAGACATGGCATAAATAATGGTCGTTACGTATTACTTTATTGTACTAAATTCGACTTAAAACTGTTTCCAGTGGTCATTATAGGTATATTATTGATAGATTTACTCAATTAGCCCATGAATCGGTTGAGAATAATCGAACGACCCAGAGAATTAATGTTATTTTCGTCAGATTCGTTTCTAGTTATAACCAGTGTTCTGCTTGGTTTTAACCAGAAATAACTCTGACAAAAGAAATATCAATTCTCTCGGTCGTTCAGTTTCCCCAACCGATCAATAGGCTTATCAATCTACCGATAACGAACTTATAATGACTTTTAGCAACAGCTGTAAGTCAAATGTACTAAGATTGATTAATATGTGATGATCCTTATTTATGACTTGCCTTGTATAAGTGCGTGAGTGCAAACACTTACGTAGAAAGGTTCGTGTGTGATCTTACCTGCGCTCTGTGGCTCAAGTTTCCAATAATATGATACTTTGCCGTAGTATAAACAGTAATTACGTACGTCCAAATATCGGACTGACCACTATGGTCACCATATATATTTACAGGCGCAGGAGTGGATGTGTGGTAACTTTGAGTTTTCTCTTGAAAATAGCTGACAACAAAAACAAAACACAGCTTCTTTCGATGGGGAGTACATCATCCAAGTTCTCAAGATTTTTCCCCCCGCTTTGTAAAGTTCGAAAAAACCCAGTTTCTTGACAGTCTTCCAGTCTCCCCTTTCAGTTTTCTTATTTGTCCCGGACGTACAACTTCTTTGAATCCACAGTCAATATTTTTGCCCAAAACTTCGATCCTTGTTGCTCAAGGATTTCCCGAACCACCGTCACCTTGATTAAACTTAGCAGGCCACATCCCAATGTCTTTCAAATTAATATTAGAGTTTTGTTCTTCAGTAGTTTCTGGTGGATCAGCATCATCATCATCATCATCTTCTATTTCCTCTTCAAGTTCTACTTCATGACCTTCTACAGTAATACCAGTTTCAGCTGAACGCTTGGGTCTGATGAGAAATTTAATTAGGTTAATTATGTCACCTTCATTTCGCATTTCTTCTTCTTCTCTCGTTCTTCTTTTTTTTTTTTTCGAAATGTTGCACCGCTATCGTTAATTCACTTCATCTCAAATTATATCAGTGATATCGTAAATTTATATGAATAAAAGCAAATAGAGTATAGACCATCCTAAAAAATAATCAACTTCCTGAATATCATCGACACACTCTCTTATCCAATAACACACAACATTACTGTATTAACAATATTACGCAATATTAACACAAAAATACAAGTTTACTGATGATAAATTTAAATTTTAAGGAAATATTAATAGCTACTATACATTATTAAAGTCTATATTGTGCCGCCCGGGACGGACCGCCCTCCCCGTCGCCCCTCTTGGTAGGCATTGGGCCGGTTTATGAGATTACCTTAAATTTCACGTCCATAAAGCTAAGCCCTTTATGAACGTGACACCTAAGATAATCCCATAAATCGGATTTATGTAACTTCTTATATATAGAAAGGAACTCTAATCTTTTGATAAGCATAACAAATGCGCAACCGGTAAAAAGAACTTTCACGTAATTAAATTACTTAAATTATTTTGTCAGCATTTTCTTCATTTCCTTTTTTATATATCACAACTCGTGTTCCACATCTCCTTTTTTAATATATATATATATATATATATATATATATTATATATATATATATATATATATATATATATATATATAATATATATATATATATATATACATATATATATATATATATATATCTATATATATATATATTATATATATATATATATAGATATATATATATATATATATATATAATAAAATATTAGGAATAAATCCAAACTTACAGGGAAAAATCAGATTTAGGATTGAATCCAATTTTATAGTAAAATATTATATTATATTAAATTAGAGATAAAACCACTATTAGGCAAATCATACAATGAAAAACTTAAGCCATACATAAGATAATTAATTTATATTATTTGAAATATATATCAAAATTATTAAAAAAGATAATTAGTATAACACTACAATCCTTTCATGGCTGTCCAATTCTTAAAATTTCGGTTTACACTCATTCTTCATGTGATTTAAATATCTAAAATATAATCAGAAATATTTAAACAATATTTTTAAGATATAAATAATATAATAATATATTTCTGATTATATTTTAGATATCTAAATCACCTGAAGAATGACTGTAACCCGAAATTTTAAGAATTGGACAGCCATGAAACGATCGTAGTGTTATACTAATTATCTTTTTTTAATAATTTTGATATATATTTTAAATAATATAAATTAATTAATCTTATGTATTGGCTTGAGTTTTTCATTGTATGATTTGCCTAATAGTGGTTTTATCTCTAATTTAATATTATATATATATATATATATATATATATATATATAGGAGAAGAAAAATAGTAAGACAGAATGCTAAACTGAAAGCAAATTTTAATAAAAATGGGTGTATGAAAAATTAGAAAAAAGGAAATCAAACCAGATTTCATTACAAGGCAAATTTTCAAGATGGGAAAAAAAAATTTTTTAATTAGTATTATTGAAATAATACTCTGTGTTTATCGAGAAGATGGTAGAAAAGGCGTGTGATTCGCTGTTCTTTAAAATACCTGGTGGTTCGTACCTGCTGAAGAATCAGATTACGTCGTAAATTATGAAGTATCTGCACTGATAATAAGATTATTTTTCTGCCTCAGAATCGTGCATATGCTTAATTGCATTTATCCATTACTTTCTATTGTATGTTATTTATCGCTTAATGCACAATGTAAGTTGCTACTGAATCTGGAACCGTTAGTAAGATTACACCATCAATTTCGATATGCACGCACACACACACACACACACACTCACATACACATGCACATACACTCTCATACACACAGATGTATGTATATATATATATATATATATATATATATATATATATATTATATATATATATATATTATATATATATATATATATATATATATATATCTATATATATATATATATATATATATATATATATATATATAGGACTTCTTTCTGATTCAGTTTTCGTCTACCAAATCTCAAAAAGCTTTAGTCGGCTCGAGACTATAGTAAAAGACATATGCCCAAGGCGCCAGGTAGTGGAACTGAACCCGGGACTGCGTGGTTGGTAAATGTGTAGGTATCGGTGTGTGAATAAAAAAAGTGCACTTGTTTGTTCACATTTTTGCTAACCTACACTCGGTAACTTTAGATTTCCCGCATCACAAAATCACCTCCTGACTTTTCACCTTCGAAGAGGTGTGGACAAAGGGAGTCCTTAAATGGTAAAAGAAACAAAAAAAAAAAAAACATAATGACAACCACCTTTGAAAAATTAAAGAAAAAAACAGTCAATAATATATTTTTCTAACCCAAAGAAAAGGGGATATAAAACAAATAAACGAACGAATACACACATATATTGTGCCTGCAGTGGTGGTTAGGCTAGGATCGATTGGGACAGGTGGTTGATGAAGAAGGCTGAAGTGCTCTTTCCAGCATTCGAGACAGGCGGTTTCTGTGGTGATGACGTTCGCCAGGGCTGTTCTGAACGGGGAACCGGTACGAGCTCTGCAGAGCATGGTGAACACCTACCTGAAGTCGTTGTTCCTTGCTCCTGCCTCCAGGCGCTCGGCTTCTTCCGCCCAGAACTTCTCCCCGTCATCTGTGATGACCTTGTGAATCCGGTTGAGCCGGCGTTACTCATTCGTGTCGTCGTGCAAACGAGCCTTGCGACCGCATTTCTTAGCCTTTAGCGTTCACGGGGAAATTCAGGGCCGCTTGGGAAGGGGTCTTGAGTTTACCAGGACGTCATGGGCAGACTGGTTGACGCTTGACTTAAGATCTCTAAGTTGACAGTCTCATCCTCGGCCAGGACACTGAAGCGAATATAGAAGCAATGTTGGGATCACAGAAACAAGAAGTGTCAGGGCGGGGCTGGTTCTTGGTGGCAGGATCTTTCCGCAACTTCAGCTTAAGTGTTGCAGCCAGCAATCTATGATCGGTATTGCCGAGTTGAGCTCCCTATAAACCCACCAGTTGGTGACAAATGACATCCAGCGGCGGCAGATGATGTGGTCGATCGCTGTCCGGACCGTGCCAAGTCCAGCGATGGCTAAGTTTGTGGTGGAACCAGGTGTCGGCGATATAGAGGTTGTTGTAGTGGTATAGGAGCAGCAGACAATTATCATTGTCATTGGTAGATGGAGCGGCGAAAGTTGTGCCAATGGATTGAACTTGGAGTGAGTCGGTTGAAGGGAACCTGGGATAAAAGGAGATGGTAGCATTGGGGTCCGTCGAGATCGTGATGTCGTGGGGGTGGGATTTGTCCTAAAACCTGTTGGGGTTGGTTGTAGTTGTCATCCTTGACTGGGTCCTCTGTAGGCCACGACGATAGTCATCTTCCCGTGCCCATGGTGAAAACGGGCAGACAGCGTGCATAGCTCACCAGGTTGCAGCTGATGTGCGACTTGCAGGCGTGCTTGGGTGGAGCCAGTGTCACGCCGCAAAGGCCACTCTAGATGTGGCAGTGGTCTCTTGCGATGAGCCAGCCACTGCCGGGCGGCCAGCGTGTTTCGCAGAGTCCTGCCAGGGTGATGTTGTAGTTCTCGGACAGCGGAATGGCTGCCCTGGGGCGATGGAGTTCCTTGAAATTCACCGCCTTGATATCGTCTTTGTTGACCTCAAAGCGACATTCGACATGGTCAACCACGCATCCCTCTGGAAAATTCTGAAGCTCGTCGACGCGCCTCTCTAGGTCACTGTCCTGCCCCAATGGCCCTATAGCAGAGCCTATAGAGAGCTGCGTGCGGGTAAACGGAAAGGATTCTGACTGACTTCCCATCGACAGCGGGGTCAGACAGGGCTGCGTGGCTTCCCCCCCCCCCGACCTTTTCAACTGTGTCATCAATTATCTGATGATCGAGCGCTGTGAGGGAGTTTCTGGCGTTACCTTCGGGAACTACCACTTTATCAACCGGGAGTGTGCGGACGATACCACCCTAATCATCAACTCGATTGACCTGCTCAGGGACACACTAACCAGATACTAACCGAGAGAAATCAACAAAGCTTGGCCCTTAAGTGAGCTGGGCGAAGACCAAGCCGATATATATTTATTTATCGATATGTGTGTCTGTGTGTGTGTGTGTGTGTCTGTGTGTGTGTGTGTGTGTGTGTACGTATGTTTGTATGTGTGCGTGAATAGTTGTATATACGTATACATCCATACATATACTCATAAATATGCATACACACACATTTGTGAAAGAAATTTATCTCACAAATGGAAACAATAAAAATGGGGAAAATGTGTTTCTTTTATACAAATTTGTCCATTCTATGGAGAAATGGATGAAAATAAAAAATCGGTGTTTCTTGAACACGGATTTCATTTAGTTATGGTTTGGCATTTGGCAAAAAGGATGTTCCTTATATATAAAACGTCATCTGTAAGCTATTTTTATCACAAATTTCAATATTTTTTCTGTTTTTTGTAATTTTTTTGTCAATCACCTGAATATTTTGTAAGATTTTCATTGGATATTTTTGCAGTGAAATCCACCAATCTTTGCACTTTATAGCTTCCCTAATGAACATTCAAAATTAGCATGTCTACGTGTAAGAATAGAAACACGTACATCAATTATCAATAAAATCTGTATTCATAACTTACCCTTCTTTGTGTTCTGTCTTGATTCAAATTCCTATTTGTTTAACTCTACTTTTTGTCTTTCTATCTGCCTGCCTGATTATCTATCAATCTGTCTGTCTGCCTATTCTTTGCGCAGAATGACTTCGATCTTTCCTGTACCAGATCAGAATACATGCCTTCTATCTCGAGGGCCTGAGTCACGAGTTGTCTTATTGGACCCTTTCCTCGAGCCAGAGTTCAGCACTCTGGGCTACTTTACAAAGTTTACTAAGGCAAGTTGAGCCAATTCAACCTCTGGAAACATAACATCACCTAGACAGAAATTTCTGCACTTCGGTTGCATTGCTCGAGTGACAGAAAGTTGTGGGCTCTCGACTGCTTGAGATGAACTGGGAAAAACACATCTGAATGACGGCAGTCACACATATTCACTGTCAAGGAATTGGTCCAACCCTGCGACAGGTACTGACAACAAATGGGGCGCCTGACCAGTGGAATACATCCTTCCATGAAAATCGAAGAGCAGTCTCCAGTCTGCCTGAACTGCAGCAAGGCACCGTGGTTGGGACGATATTAGAATATAGTGAGGCGATCTTGACGTTTGCCGCCTTTTCCCGACTTTTCGGAGATAGTTTTCGCTCTACCTATTTCGGAGCAAAGCAGGCCACTCTGTTCGTTTCCTCGTCCTAATTCTTCCTCACCTGGAGATCTGGACCGAACCAATTGAAAGGAATTTAACAGGCCCGTCTATCCAGCACTCTACAACATTTATGCCTCTCTAGATACCTATTTCTTTACTACCCACAAGGGGCTAAACACAGAGGGAACAAACAAGGACAGACAAACGGATTAAGTCGATTATATCGACCCCAGTGCGCAACTGGTACTTAATTTGTCTACCCCGAAAGGATGAAAGGTAAAATCGACCTCGGCGGAATTTGAACTCAGAACGTAACGGCAGACGAAATACGGTTACGCATTTCGCCCGGCGTGCTAACGTTTCTGCCAGCTCGCCGCCTTCAGATATGCTTCTCCGGATACCGAGCTGCAACGCCACCGACTTTACATCGCTGATTTTGGCCCCTGTTATCGTCTCGTACTCTGTTACAGCGGTACCAATCTTTGGTATTCTTGATACCCAACGTTATTATAGTGGGCAACCGTTCGCATATACCAGTGCAGAGCATCTTAGTTCGTATTGGATGCCCTTCAATGTTTCTGGTTTTCGGAATACTGACTCAAGACCCATCCCATGAAGAAGAAACGAAAGGAAGTAACCTCGAGGGACCGAGCACGTGATGCTGAATTGTTATGATAGCTGAGCTGCCTTTCCTCCCTAAACACCAAACTGATATTGTTCTACATTGCGCTGACCCAGCGATGAAACCAGTTGCTTTGGAGACAGCCATCATGTGTTAGTGGTCTATCGAAAGCTTTCGAGTGATCGAAGTCATTTAGGACTCCGTCTGTGCCAGGTTCTTTTTAATTTCTTTCTGAGATGTATCACATGAAGTAAAAGTTATGATTGATCTGTTCGGAGCACTACACGTTTGCGTATCACCAAAAAGACTTTCGACATGCGCCAACTTGTATTCCGCTTTTTTGTGTCCTTTCTCAGCAGCACCATCGCTACCTTGCACACAAAACTGGGGATTTTCGCATTTTGTATGGAATATCTACCAAGAGTTCGGCATACAAGTCTGACATATAGACTCAGACCTCGTCAGGACAATCCAAACCAAGTGGTTTTGGCTTTCGAGTAGCTAGTCGACGCTTCTAGTATTTGTGTGACCGTTGCCACCATTGCCGAAAGTCGTGGCATGACGTCGTGTGAACATTGAAGTCTCTTCTTTTGTAATCCAGTCCACCACTCGTTTCGAAAAGCTGCACACATATACTTGGAATCGAGTGATGTGCAGTCTTCATGGTCTGCCAAAGACCAAATTGTGGCTTTATTGTCATGCTGCACCCCTGACACTCGACTCATCGTACAGCTTGTGTTCTTTGGTGTCTTAGCGTAGACGCTTAAGCTCTGCTAGCGCAGCACTAAAAAGTGGGACGTTCCTAGGAAAGACTCTATGTTGGGGCGTCAACGGCTACTAGTCGGAATAGCCTTCACTGGTGGTCACGCCCAGACCCATCATCTTAATTCCAGGAAGGTATATCGTATTTCGTAATCCAGACCTTCCCAAACATCACCGCGACTCTCCTACAGGATTCCCGTCCAGCCGTGGCTGTTATCGATGTATCTCGGAAATTCTGTTCTCACTGATGGTCACCACATCTATGAACAGCGATCTGTGGTAGTCGAACAGGTGACTTTGCTCTTGAGACCATGACCATCGTGCCTTGCTCCGTATTATATTTGACTAGATGGAACGCTTGCTCTTCCGCTTCTTGTAAAGGAAATGTGTCCTGCTGGTCAGACATCCTATTTGCTGTCAGCATCCGCTGCGTGAAGGGTTGGGCATGCCTTGGCTGATGATGTGCGCACATGCGCTGAGGCTGCTACAATTCAATGCCGATGGGCAGTACATGTTAGAATGCAATATGATCGCATTCCGAAAATTCTTTTGTATGGTCAACAAGTAGAGGGATTTCGCGGTAAAGAAAGACCCCCCCCCCTGCTAAGGTATCACTATAAGAGCAATCACTAACATCCTGACCTCTTGAGAAAGTTACGATCTAGATAGATCTATGTGACACAAAATGTGTCATGATATGTCTAAAGAATTTGAGTTGAAGAAATAGAACAATAGAACTTTATCTTGTAATCAACAGACATATTTGTCGAATTCTAGGCAAAATCAAAATCCTCATTGTGACTTCATAGCAAACTCCATCACAAATAGACGCAGTGTCTTTTTAAAACACTTTTGAAAAAAAATTTAGTCTTTTCCTTTAAATACTCATACATCGAAATCGATGCGAGTGACCATCATCATCGCCATTATTATTACAAAGACCATAGATTGACGAATCTGTAAAACATCTTACAGCACTTAATTCGATCCAAAATTGAAGATTTCAAGTCCAAGATCCCACTGGAATTGAGTTTTCATCATCCAACAGTTTAGATTCAGGTCACCCTTGACCAAGAACACATATGACCAAAGACACTCCAGTCATGACCATCTCATCTCTCCTTTTCAGACATTTACCTTATCCGATACATCATCTCTTTTTTTAAACCTGATAGTGTATCATTTTGCAGTTATTTTTGGCAGATCAGGCGACTAACGATCCTTCTGGCGTTGATGAAATTTGTACAAATTTAATGTCTAATTTCATTGAATATTAAAACTACTAAAATATATGTTTTATTTATTTATTTATTTATTCTCTGTTAATTTTTATATTCACAAAAATTGGTGCTTTTGTTTTTTTCTGGCTGTAAGGATATTTCCAGAGAGTGCTCAATCGTCACAGCTTACATGCTCCAACCGCCATCAATAATAAATTCTTGACCTGTGACGAATGCGGACTGAAAAGACAATAGATATTACACTCAATATTCGCAAAATTTTTGGTATACTCAATGATTTAAAATACTACAACTACGACTATTACTTAACAAATAATAATGATGATGATGATGCTTTTTTAATCCCAAAGGGTTTATTTAAGAAAAGCATTAAAGGGACACAGGGGAAAACGTTGAGTGTGTGCGCGCGCGTGTTGCTGTAAGGGTTTTACGTTTAGACAGGTTTAACAAAAAAAGAAAGAAAGAAGGAAAGAAAGAAAGGAAGGAAGGAAGGAATAAAGAAAGAAAGAAAGAAAGAAAGAAAGAAAGAAAGAAAGAAAAAAAGAAAGAAAGAAAGGAAGAAAGAAAGAAAGAAAGAAAGGAAGGAAGGAAGGAGGAAGGAAGGAAGGAAGAAAGAAAGAAAGAAAGAAAGAAAGAAAGAAAGAAAGAAAGAAAGAAAGAAAGAAAACGAACTAGTAATAAAAATTTTAACAAATAAGGAGGATATGTTGGAGGCCTGCTCATGGAAAAACTGCATAAAACTACGGGTGCCCTGACTTCTTGGACGGGTGCTTTTTCTCAGTATTTTATCTCCGAATTACAGACGTAAGCTCAGAGCAGGTGCGTTCACTCGCACCATGTTCACCACTCTCATCCACTTTTCAATAAAATGGCTTATCTCTCCACTGTTATTTTCCTCTTCAGGTTTGTCTTCAATCGCGTCCACCATATTCGCTATGACCACGTGGTATATAGAAATTGCCTGCTTTTCCCGGTTAAAAGAAGGCGACGGGACTCACCATGGACTCACAATGATAGCCGGATCTGTTCTACACGCGACAGCAGGTGTCCGACGTTAACCGTTTTCTTAAAAACTATGGAGACCAATCAGGAATTCAATAAACACCGCTGGATTGTCTACGAGCAGTCCAAGGAAGTCTTCCTCCTTTGGGGAATTTTTTTCTTACAACTTATTTTATCATCGTTCTCACGGTTTCCACGCTTCATTTTACCTAACCCCACATTGTATTTTCCTGTACCGTTTCCAACGACTTTGGTGAACCTTTATTAGTGAATAAAGAAAACATTGTTGTTGTTATTATTATTATTATTATTATTATTATTATTATTATTATTATTATTATTATTATTCAGTAGTTTTATTTTTATAGCGTACTTTCACTTCACTACCGAGCACAGCTCTGTGTGCCTTGGGTATGTGCTGTGATTTGTTCTGAAGCTCTGATGGTTACTGTATTGAAAGTGTTCTGCGTAGGATGTGTGCAGTGCCCAGTAGTGCAATTTTCTGTATGTTATATGTGTTTGTAAGTCCTGGTGCATCATCATCATCATCATCATCATCATCATTATTATTATTATTATTATTATTATTATTATTATTATTATTATTATTATTATTATTTTCCTTTCTTTCGTCAAATTTTCTTCCGTTTCTCGCCGAGTGTTTTCCGTACACCTAGGGCAGAGAAGCTCATTGCATGCATTCCCAGATTACACACGCAAATTCACAGGTGAAATATGTATTTAAACAATTAATGAATAAATAAATTCATAAATGGATGTTTTCACAGCGATAATGCTCTTCTCAGTACATGAGCCGTTCCAGTTAACACGATTTTTTTCACTTATTATTATTATAATTATTATTATTATTATTATTATTATTATTACTATTATTATTATTACCAACAACAATAATAGTTTAAAATTTTGGCACAAGGCCATCAATTTTAGGGAAGGAGGACGAAAGTAAGTAACCGTATTTAAACAAAGTCTTGGAAACGGCTAAAAACGCCAAAGTGCATCTTATGCGGGTTTGCTATGATTATTTGCCCCGTTTTCTTTAAAACTATAGAGACCAGTAAGGAATTCAATATGATTAGCTTTTATGGAAAATAATTTTTTAAAAATACGCTTATCTGACGCAATATTCCACAGTAAAATATTTCTTACACGATAGCTAAAATTCAGTGTTTACAGTGATTCTGAAGTAATTAAAAAAAGACATTTGAAACATAAAAATGATGCCCTGTAAAAGTTTTGACTGTGCATGATCTACAAACTACCTATAAACTATGCAGAGTAAAAATTTTGGGAGAATTAGCTGTGACATACATGACGAAGCTAGAAGAACACAGGCTTTTTGGAAAAGTAGTGATGTCAATAGGAAAACAACAAGTTTTAGGTAAAGTGTATTGAGAATCACATAACGATTAAAATATCCTTACAAAGGGAACGAATTAGTAATCTATTTGGTGCAACTCAAATAGCCACTGAACTAACTGGGGAAGAGAGCAACAAGCGCAAATGTTTCTAGATAGGCTGTTAGATTAACACGCAGGAGTGGCTGTGTGGTAAGTAGCTTGCTAACCAACCACATGGTTCCGGGTTCAGTCCCACTGCGTGGCATCTTGGGCAAGTGTCTTCTGCTATAGCCCCGGCCGACCAATGCCTTGTGGGTGGATTTGGTAGACGGAAACTGAAAGAAGCCTGTCGTATATATGTATATATATGTATGTGTTTTTTTGTGTGCCTGTGTTTGTCCCCGATGCTGGTGTGTTTACGTCCCCGTCACTTAGCGGTTCGGCAAAAAGAGACCGATAGAATAAGTACTGGGCTTACAAAGAATAAGTCCCGGGGTCGATTTGCTCGACTAAAGGCGGTGCTCCAGCATGGCCGCAGTCAAATGACTGAAACAAGTAAAAGAGTAAAAGAGATATGCTACGAATGTTTTCTTTGCAATTAAGGAATTTCTCAATCATTGAAGATGACCGGTCAGAAGAATGGGGAAAGCTTATAATAGCAGCAATACCAAAGAAAGGAAACAGCATTTTCCAGAAAACCGAAGAACATTATCATAAATTGTGCAGCGATGTAAGACCATTCAGCCTGGCCAAAATGAAAATACGGAACACACTGTAGTTGAGAATATGCATCGACGTCTGCCACTGTTATAGATTTTTCTGACATTTATTTGAATGTGTAAGCAGGGCAGAAATTCAAGATAGCCTAAGTTTCTATGATATTCCAAACTTTCGGCCCCTGTACGTAAAATGCAATGTACATAATCATACTATTTGCAATAGCGATTCATTTGAAACCTTCAGAACTACTTAATCTAGTTTTTATTTATTTATGCGGCCTTTTCAAGCCTAGTCAGCCTCATAGGCCCGGTTCCCCGGTTTCTATGGCGTTTGTGTTCCCCCCAGCTGGACGGGACGCCAGTCCATCGCAGCGTTACCCAAGAAACAGGAAGAAAGAGTGAGAGAAAGTTGGGACGAAAGAGTACAACAGGGTCGCCACTAGCCCCTACCGGAGCCTCGTGGAGCTTTAGGTGTTTTTGCTCAATAAACACACACAACGCCCGATCTGGGAATCGAAACCGGGATCCTCCGATCGCGAGTCCGCTGCCCTAACCACTGGGCCATTGCGCCTCTAAATTTAATCTAGTGCAGCTCTTCAAATAGAATATCATACGTACCTCATCAGATGCCAAATAAATGATTAAATGAGCAATTTCGTCAGCGGTAGCCAATCTTCCCATCTTTTGACGTTCCAAGAATTTTGTCATTGCCTGATGAAGGGAGTGAAAATCCATTTTGAATTATTTCTACTTTTATACACACACACACACACACACACACACACACACACACACACACACACACACACACACACACACACACACACACACAAAACAGGTTTTAGTACACACCATACCTAATATTAATTATGACTGTTAAGTCATATCCTAATTCAAACACAACTACGCCTTTCCATTAGACACCTCTATAAAACTTTCCTCTAATAAATGACTTATTTGGACTTTGAATTACTGATATACTTACTCTTTTGTAGGGGGAACGTCTCTTAAAACCTATTTCACACATATTTTCAAATCACCGTTAGCTGCCCCAGTTTTTAGTTTATACACACCTAGACTCACATTATTTAGTATGCTCTCAATAGGATAAATATGTATATCCGAAAGTCTTCTGTAATAATAATAATTATTAATTAATTGTTTGTATCTACTTCTTTCACTGAGGAGAACAGTGATATGTAATTAATTTGATTTAGCCAAAGTAACTTAATTATTCTACCATGAATATTAATATCGCTGTTTGAAACGATCGTATGCATGTATTAAAATTCTTTCAAATTTCAACATCTCTTCTCCATTTTTAACAAATTTGTTGAATTCTATGGGATACCTTTACATAAAATTCTCATAACACACCATATATAAATATATATATATATATACATACATTCATACATACATATATATATATTCAAAATGTGACCGCGTGTGTACCGTTGGCGATTTTTTTCTCCTCTATCTTCCCTTCTCTGGATCTTTCCTTCTCCTATGTTTCCGATGAAGAGCTCCGCTCGAAACGTTAAACCCTCCTTCTTTCCTTCTTTCCTGAGCGTCCAATAATACTTTATTTGTTCCACGTCCTCGCGTTGTTGTGTTTTTTTTGTGTTTTCTTGTTTGGATTAACTTTATATATATATATATATATATATATATATATATATATATATATAGTTCAAATTTACAGAAAACAAAAGCCGAAGGCAGGTGAATGGAAAAGTCTTTGACATTTCGAGCCTACTCTCGTCGACAAAAAGGGTTGAAAGGAAAAAAATAGAGAGAGAAAAAAATGTGGAGGGATTAACGGTTCAGCATGATATTCTTAATTTATTTACATATTTTACTTGTAACTGTGTTTGTATATTTACTCATTGATAAATTATTACGAAGTCATATTACTTATGTTATACCCTAAAGAAGATTCAGCTACGCCCGACAGGCACAGTTTGCATAATATCTATTTCTTTATTGCCCACAAGGGGCTAAACACAAAGGGACAAACAAGGACAGACAAACGGATTAAGTCGATTACATCGACCCCAGTGCGTAACTGGTACTTAATTTATCGACTCCGAAAGGATGAAAGGCAAAGTCGACCTCGGCGGAATTTGAACTCAGAACGCAATGACAGACGAAATATTGTTAAGCATTTCGCCCGGCGTGCTAACGTTTCTGACAGCTCGCCGCCTTTGCATAATATCATTAATGCATTTTATGCCGCCGGTAATTGTTCCACGGCACCTCTCTTTCTGCTGAAAGAGCAGTCAGCATAAGTGCCTTGTATATCGATTTTGCATAAATGTTACCAGTGTTTATATGCCTGCATGTATGAATTTGATTCTCTCTATTTTATTTTCATCGTCCTTCCTCTTCCACGTAATATTCCACCTCTCACTGGATTCCTCCTCATTTCCCTCATCACTCTCTCTGTAAGAAATGAATTTTCCCAGTCCATCTCATAGACAGGCTTTTGAAACTCTCACATCTCCCTTCTTAATCAGCCTCACATTTCAATTTGTTTATTATTCCCTCTTGTGGAAGCACTCCGTCGGTTACGACGACGAGGGTTCCGGTTGATCCGAATCAATGGAACAGCCTGCTCGTGAAATTAACGTGTAAGTGGCTGAGCACTCCACAGACACGTGTACCCTTAACGTAGTTCTCGGGGATATTCAGCGTGACACAGAGAGTGACAAGGCCGGCCCCTTTGAAATACAGGTACAACAGAAACAGGAAGTAAGAGTGAGAGAAAGTTGTGGTGAAAGAGTAGAGCAGGGATCACCACCACCCCCTGCCGGAGCCTCGTGGAGCTTTTAGGTGTTTTCGCTCAATAAACACTCACAACGCCCGGTCTGGGAATCGAAACCGCGATCCTATGACCGCGAGTCCGCTGCCCTAACCACTGGGCCATTGCGCCTCCACTTATTCCCTCTACCTACAACCAAAGCGACAATATTTTTTCACACGGAAAGCATGGGACGAAAACGCTAGATTATTCTACCCAACCAATCGCTTAAACATTTACTTATCTCACAAAGACGCAATAAAAAAAATTGAAATATTACATTTGCATCTGGTAAGGCTTCCACTCGGTCACGGAACGAAGGTGTATCTACAGTACCTGTGAATAACAAGATAAAACATATACACTAGAAAGGTAAAGCATAAAACTCTTATGAAGAAAGGCTGAAGACGCTCGACCTTTATTCTCTAGAAAAACGACGACGCCGTGGTGATCTCATTCTCGCTCACAACATCATAAGCGGAAAGTGTAACTTCTCGAAAGAGCTGTTCTTCACTCCTGCTCCAGAGCGTCGGCTGCGGGGTCATTCCGAAAAGCTCTATCTGCGACGATTTCACCACAATAGAAGGAGAGGGGCTTTCTCCGTCCGGGTAGCGGATCCGTGGAACAAGCTGCCGGACGAGATGGTGAAGATGCCGACGACCGCTCGGTTCAAAGTCTCTCTTGACCACAAATGGCCTGAACTCTTTACATGAACACCCTCCCTGCACATAACTCCATGTCCCCCTACATAGCCTTCCTTTTTGCTTTTTGAGCCAAAAAATTAACTAACTAACTCTTTGAAGTGCAAAAGGAAAGAGACAGAATTGTCATTCTCCAAACTGAAGGATGTACTCGAAGTTTCTATTCACGGGGCAAATGCATTCTCTGAATATATCAATTCTTTTACTCTAACTACTACGCAATCTTCTACACTTTCTTTGTGAATTTTGCGTAGTTGGGTGATATGGCAAACCGAAATATTTGCAGAGTTGTCTCCAATCCTTATAATTTGACAAATATATGGGTTTTTTTATAAATGGCTTAATTATTTCTGTTTCAATTTAAATAGTCCTTGCATTGAATATTGGAACCAAAATGATGTTAAAGAATCCTATTTAATTTTTCTTTCCATCGGCTTAAATAAGCATGAATCGCTGTTGCAGATCACTTGTTCATACTCTTTTACATACATGCGAAACAGAAGTAAAGAAGGTCTTACATTATATACATGCATAGAGACATACATGGATGCGTATGTATATATATATTTATTTATTGCCCACAAGGGGCTAAACATAGAGGGGACAAACAAAGATAGACAAACGGATTAAGTCGATTACATCGACCCCAGTGCGTAACTGGTGTTTAATTTATCGACCCCGAAAGGATGAAAGGCAAAGTCGACCTCGGCGGAATTTGAACTCAGAACGTAACAGCAGACGAAATACTGCAAAGCATCTTGCCCGGCGTGCTAACGATTCTGCCAGCTCGCCGCCCTAAATATATATATATTTATACACACACACACACACATATGTGTGTGTCCCTTCAAAACCCGATCTATTCTTGACCCGTTCTACGATGTATCGCATGAGGTGGGAATTGACGTGGACAGATCTGCAAGGGATCGCTCAGGTTTGTGCATCCCCGACTACACTACCGACAACAAGCGCCAACCTTTTGGCGCGCATCTTAGCTAAAATCCTTAACCCAGTGTTGTGTAAAGTTATGGGCCTGAGGTTTTCAATCACATCCTCCTTGTTCGGGTCCTTTCTCAACAGCGTCAACACTCCCCGACTCACACGACTGGGAATGCTTCCCGTCTGTTGCCAGGAGTAGTAGGCAGCTGCTAAAATCGGCGCAAACTAGTCCGACACGTGACCCTATAGTTCATAGGGCAGACCATCCACTGAAATCGGCTTCTCGCAGCACTGTTGTTTTTTATAAGTTGACTGTACAGGTCCCTAATTTGTGATATGACCTCGGCGGAGGTCGACTTTGCCTTTCGTCCTTTCGTTGTCGATAAGTTAAGTACCAGTTGCTACTGGGGTCGATCTAATCGACTTGGCACCCTTCCCGAAAATTTCGGACCTTGTGCCTAGAGTAGAAAAGAATATTTACATTACTAGACTACTTTTAATTCGAAATTTAACACATACACACACGTGTGTGTGTGTGTGTCTGAAAATGAAAATCTTTATATATAAAAGTAAGGTTGTGTGCTGTCTGTCTCTTACGATTTAGATTCCTAACTACTCCCACATTTTGCGGTGCAGTTTAACCAAAACCTGGTATCTTATAGTCGTGATTCATATCGAGCCTTTCTGGGTACTAGCGCGCGTCTACGATTAGTCTACGATTTTTAAAAAAAATTACCATCATTTTTTTTCCATTTTAATGCATTTTTTCGCTATTATATAAGGGAAGTAACTCTCTAAAAATGTCTACGATGAGTCAACGATTTTTTAAAAAATTTACCATCATTTTTTTCCATTTTTAATGCATTTTTTTGCTATTTTTTGGCTATAACTCGCTAAAAATGCTTATATAGTTATTTCCCTTACAAACCCGAGCAACGCCGGGCGATACTGCTAGTACAATATAAACATAGATTCGTTTACCTGGACAGACGGAGTTACATCGGATATTGTGGGAAACGTAATCAATGGCTATTGACTTCGAAAGACCAATCACAGCTGCTTTAGTCGCTCCGTAAACACATCTACTGGCGGCGCCTTCAATTATAAACAGATAATTAATTGTCATTGCATGTACGATAACATGAAATAATTATTTCTAAGAAACAAAATACGTGAAGCACACTATGCTCTTAGTTGCAACACCGAACCAATACCTGTGATTAACTGGGCCAACAACTGGGTCATGTGACCTGATGATAAGAAAGCTCTGGTGAGTCAATTCTCCAGTATTTAAGGTTAAAACAGCCAAATTGACAAAGTATTGTAACATTAGTATTACAATAAAATGAAAGTGTTCAACAATCCTACTTCAAATGCACTGAATCTTGCTCCCGACTGTTTCTAGTAAATCTATTAATCGTGCCTTAACGACTAATATATAGAATCCGAAGAACGCTGAGCAAAATAATTTGGCTACATTCTGAGTTTCAATCCAGCCACCAGTTTCTTTACCTTTCATTTTCCCGTCATCTATAATTTACGTGCCAATTAATTTCTGAGATTGATTACATCAATGATATGTTATTTGAAATTTTATGCCCAAGTAATGAGATTTTGTCTTTCTGAAAAGTGCTGCAAGTTATATGAATGGCCTTACAGCTCTCTGTAATCTGAAGTTCTCAAAAGAAAATTATCTTCTAATCTTTCTTCCATACCAATGTTAATTGTAATAATAAATCTCTGAACGAGATGTAAACAGTAACTGCACGACAACGTAAAGTATACTAGCCATCTCAATATGGCTAACCACGAAGGGTGGGTGTTACTGTAGCTTGTAGCCCCAGGAGATCATCGTCTCCAGCTGGCTTTAGGCACACTTTCTGTGCCCTTATGGTATTTGCAAAGGGAGGTCATCCCTCTCTCGTCAACCTAAGTGATACGCACGGACTGCAGTTTCTAGGTATTTGCCTGTCTTCGGCGTACGACAATCACCGGTTTTCGATGAAGGGAGACCGTTTGCAAATCCTTATTTATTGTTTTTCCAGTAACTTTCGTCACTGATTTCGAAAAACTGTCTGCAAGCAATGATAAATCTCTGAACGAGATTGCAAATACCATAAGGGCATAGAAAGTGTGTCTAAAGTCAGCTGGAGACGATGATCTCCTGGGGCTAAAAAGCTACAGTAACACCCCCACTTTGTGGTTAGCCATATTGAGATGGCTAGTATACTTTACAATGTTAATTGTGTTAGATCGAAATATTATATAAAGAAAAAGTATTTACTCTTAATATTCCGTCGTTTTTGCAAGTTATAACACGAGCATAACGATATCATTTGATATTATTTAGTAACTTTTTTCTGCCAAACACTGGATCACATGATAATAATATTTATTTCAATTTTATGCAGCATGAAGCTGGTGATATTCTTACTTTCTGGTGGGGAGGGGGTGAAAACAAAATGTAACCTAACATATTGTCTCTAAGGTCTTGCGGCCATGTGAGAGGATTGGGTGTTCTATAAAACGGAAATGGGCTTCGAATATGGCGCAGGGAAGTATGCTAATTGAATCTAAATTACGCAGATACTTTTCAGTAAATTCTCGGGAGAGAAATATTTTGATGAGCATTTCCCTCAGAGTCATCCGAAAGATTTCAACCCAACACTAGGCAAACGATGCACTCATCAAATATGCCTTGTCTCCTTGGAAATTGGTAGAATTTGGTGGAGGTTCACACTAAAGGTGTAATAAGTTTCTTCTCTCTACATTTTGTAGTGGACAAAACTTGAATAGATTTCGATGAAACAAATTGTTATTTAATACTTCTTTAGTTTAAGCACTTCATCTTAAGTTTCAGAAAGTCGAGACGGCGGCAATAAGGTTTAAGTCTCCAGACGAGTCCATTTCGCATCGCTTTATTGACCATGTTATATGCAAAATATCACAAAAAGTTTAAATCAAGTGCTGAATAAAACGGGCACACACACACACACACACACACACGTAAACATTGCTTCTATCTGATGAAAACGATGGGATGATAGAAACAGTGAGGCAACGGATGAAATGGTCTTACATTATTTTCGGACAAAATACCTAGCGGTTATTTCTTCCGACTTATTATGTTCTGAATTCAGATTTCGCCGAGGTCAACATTACCTTTCCTCCATCCGGGGTCGATAAAATGTAGAACTTGCTCACCAAAATTGTTGTCTTGGGTCAAATTTCGAAACGATTATCTTAAGTTTCATCCAATCTCGTTCTGAGTTCAAGTTCCACAGCATAGGTTATCAATACAATTCTCCTGGGATCGAGAATGAAGTATCAATAAATTGTACAGTGTGCCATATTAACTGCACATCGACTGTGCCGCCAGTATAATGATAATCATGGAGGGCGGCAGAATCTTTAGAGCGTCGCAGAGAAAATGCGTTGCAGTTTTTCTTTCGGCTTTTGACGTTGAGTTTTAATCCTGCTTTTCATCCGTCGGAGATCGATAAAATAAAATAACAATCAAGTGCCTGAGTCGATGATACTAATACTCTGCAATCAAAACTGATAGCCTGGTGCCTAAATTAAAAACCATTGTACCGATAATTATAATTACTAAAACACCCAGTGAGATGCGTTTTCAATTCTCAGCTAATTCCATTTGGCTCCACTTTTGACGTTAATATTCTTGAGAAAAGTATAATTTGAAATAAAATAGATCATGTAACTGTATTCTGGAATAAATGAAGGATAGTTTAATGCTTTGCATAAAAGTTTGGTTTTTCCGGGCGTGGAAATACACACCGTTCAGTCGTTTTATGGTCTCACAAACCGCTAGAAATAGCATCAAACCCCTTTCCCCAAATCTCATCTTAAAGTATTAGGAAAGGAAAGGAAATGGACCATTGGATGTTTTCCTACATGCACTTAAAACGATAGGGTGGTAATGGTTGGAAAGTTATTGGACATAGGCGAAGTCAATCTCGATTAATCTGAAGGTAAGCAACAATTGCAACATTGCTACCATCTGCCTT
>NC_043017.1:16391068-16393568 GCF_006345805.1 Octopus sinensis | reverse complement strand
GGCTTTCCTTTTTGGTACACATTGCTTACATCTGCCTACATTATATGTATATATATATATATATATATAGATGAGTGTATTTTTACCTGAGGAGAAGATTGCATTGTTTATACCATTTATTCTTTTGAATAGTATCAGTGGAATTTTCGAAACATGTGTCGAAAGTAAAAATATTTGATTACACCTGCGTTAACTCCATTTTTTATTCATATATATATATATATCAATTTTTTCAAATTTAGGTACCAATTCAACAACAAATTTGCTTATATTTTTCCTGCGTGAAAATACACCTTCTCTTATATTATATACAAGCGAAAGTTCTTACACTCGACGGAAAGAGGATCAAAGAAATTGTAAACCAAATCCCTTTTTTTTTTTACTATCTTCATTTCTCCCTTGTTTTTCCCCTCTTAACTCAATATGACTGAAACTTTGATGCTATTCATTTCTTATCGATCACTAACACTAATGAGCTTTGTACATTCAAACAAATTGATGCACAGTTTTAATATTATTGACTGCTATGAACATTTAAACTTGTCAACATCGAAAGTTTTAAACATGTTTTACTAATTCATAATTCTAAATTTGTTATGAACATTTAATCTTGTCAACATTGATAACCTTTTTAAATATGTTTTTCTAATTCATAATTCTAAATTTTTACCATTGATAAACAAAAAAATATTGTTGAAACTAGATTGGTATATATGTAAATAAATTTATTTTGAACAATTACAAGTTTTTCAAATTTAGGTGCATTTTCAACAACAAATTTGCCTATGTATGTATGTATGTATGTATGTATGTATGTATGTATGTATGTATGTATGTATATGTATGTATGTATGTATATATATATATATAATACAAAGTAAGATAGGGGCTATGGGTGTAACCCACTATGGGATAGTATTTATCCAATATACTGTTGGTAAAGTACCCAGATTCTTAATGTTTTAATTGCAATGCAGTTAACTCATCTATTGTATTAAACGGGTGAAGGTAAAGAAATATTTTTACCGTAAATTTATAATGCAAATAAGAAAATGGAGAAGCAAATTTAGTTTGTTCATCAACTTTTGGATATTATAATGTTGGATTATTTATTCATTTAACAAAATGAGAACCTTAATAGCATACATATATACATTATAATTCAATACATGTAAGATAAGAATACGAATTATGCATATCTTTATTTATAAAACTGAAGTTGTGTGTGTGTCTGTCTCCTCCGATTTAGATTCCTAACTACTCCCACATTTTGCGGTGCAGTTTAACCAAAACCGGGTATCTTATAGTCGTGATTCATATCGAGCCCTTCTGGGTATTAGCGCGCGTCTACGATGAGTCTACGATTTAAAAAAAATTTGTCATCATTTTCCGCATTTTTAATGCATTTTTTGCTCGGTTTATATAAGGGAAGTAACTCTCTAAAAATGCTTATATAGTTATTTCCCTTACAAACCCGAGCAACGCCGGGCGATACTGCTAGTAAAGATATAAATGGGAGAGAAATATTATGATGAACATTATTTAAGAATAAACATCAAAATATCACGACAAAATTTGTTTCAGTAGTACCAAAACATGTAATTAGCTCATATTATCGTATTTAATAACAAATAAGTTTATTGAAGGTAATGGAGAAGGTAATGCGGAAAAAAGGTTAATCGTTAAATCCACCTTCTCGACTTAATGTATAAAGTTGAGAAAGTGTATTTAGTAGCCCAAATTCTGTATTATCTTTAATGGACTTTTCGCATTACGCATTAATGTAGACATGTACGTACCCTATTTATGAGGTGTTTACACGTTTTGAGGCTACTGAAACAAATTGTGATATTTTGATGTTTATTTCCCCATCATTTATATCTTTATACTCTCCCTTTTTGTTTTCTTATGTATATTACTAATATACTCTAAATGGTTTGTACAATGACAAACTAAACAGCTTTTTACGAATACTACCGGATTATGTGTGTGTATGTTTGTGTGTATGTAAATGCAAATATGTATATGCAAATAATCACACACACATACATATATGTATATATTGATCAAAACAGTTTGACTTAAATTCGTTGGTATTCTTGAGTTTCAAGCGTGACGCTAGTCATCAGCCATTTTAAATTTCAATGACAAAAGTTGATTGTTATTACCGTAAGGTGGGCTGCGATTGGTAGTGAAAGGTCACACGGTGTCTTGGTAACAGTTAGTTGGAAAATACCGCATGGTGAACAGGAAATTGACCAGGGAAAGAACAGGAAATAGACCACGTGGTGATTAGGAAATCAGTCGGGTTGTTGGGGGAAGTAGGAAGGAGCGGCATGTGCAATAAGTATATAGTTCTATGTGTGTGTATAATATGAATGTAAGATCCAGGGATATATATCATATCATATCATGTCTGTGTACATATATGTGTATGTGCGTATATATAATTAGTCGAATTCGTCATGATCTGCACAGAATTGTAGAAAGACCGGATATT
>NC_043017.1:16376068-16386068 GCF_006345805.1 Octopus sinensis | reverse complement strand
TTTTGGGGTGTTCCACCAGTATTCTTTGTTTTTAAAGGTGGGAATACCGGCTGGTTTCCATAAGCCTTTGATGCATACATCAGAGGGGTAGTTCCTTCGGATAACATTGCAAATAGTCTTTGCATCTGTATCATGCCTCAGGGGCAGGTAGGGTCTCGTAGACATTCTGGGGCAGCTGATGATGATGATGATGATGTGTGTGTGTGTATCTTTGTGTCTGTGTTTGTCCCCTACCACCGCTTGACAACCGGTGTTGGTGTATTTACGTCCCCGTAACATAGCGGTTCGACAACGAGACCGATATAATAAGTACTAGGCATAAAAGAATTAACCTGGAGTCGGTTCGTTCGATTAACACCCTTCAAGGCGGTGCCCCGCTATGGCCGAAGTCAAATGAATGAAACAAATCAATTTTAAAAAATACACTCATATATCGCTTCTAATTAACGATCAACCATTGTTAATGTCATTTGTCAAAAAAAAATGAACAGTGCCGATGATCGTTTGCAGGACATCCAAGCCTGAAAAAATGCGCGGCCTATTCCGAATGCTTGGCACTGAACATAGCTAATGACACTCAACGGCCAGGGGATTATATAAAGCAGAGAGACAATCTTGCCTCTGGAATTTATGCTCACAAGTGTCATGTCAACTCATCAGAAGCGGATAATGTAAAATATACATGACCACCACTGCTAAAATCAGATTAAAATCTTTAAAACATACAAAGAAATAAACGCACCTTAGGAATAAACGCTGAGCAAACGCGATAAACACTTTTTACGTTAAGATCAAAACTCGAATCCCACGATTTTTCGTCACATTCCAGCAATGTCCCGTTATGTACAAAACTAGAAAAGAAGAATCATCATAAAAATTAATAAAATATTGATCAAGAGTGTGTGTGATTCTTTATGTATGTGCATCGAGTGCTTATCGAATTTTTAATTGATTAATGGAAACATTACATCATTAGAAAAAAACCGTTTTCATCGGGTGAGTACAAGAACAGCAACATTAAAAAATATTCAAAAGCCAACATTTTGTACAACTTCATGATTCTAACACCTTTGCTGATCATAAAAATGAATTTGTTAGTTCAGTTTGATAGTATTATAGGAGAAAATAACGTGATGTCAGACGTGAATAGGAGGTAACGAAGGTTTGGGGGTAACGAAGATTTGTAGTAATGAAGGAGATTAGAGGATGAAGTGGGGGTATCAGATAGTGAAGAGTCTCCCCACTACAATTAAGATAGAGTTAGCTTCTTTTATCTTCTACTTCTATCCGGCAAGAGGTTTTGTGATTAAATACAAAGGTCACCCAGCTATTTACGTCTTAATGTATTTATTTGTTGTGTACACACTTTATTCTTCCACTCGACCTGGTACCTTATCACTCAAATCTTGATCTGTTATATGTATATCTTAATATATAATTGCCAACCAAGTGTGGCATGCTATACAGGGCAGTGCTACTGATATTTATAGCCCCAGGAGGACATGTCTTCCTAACGACACACGTTCTGTGTCCGATTAGTATTTGCAAGGGGAGATCATCGCCCCCATCTCTAGCCTTACGGAATCTGGTTTCTGAGTGGTTACCTGTCTTCAGGGTGTGTTAATCACCAGTTAGTGATGAGAAATCATTCCATTCGCAAAATACTGTTTGCTTTTTCCGGCGACAAACTGTCGCTGATCTCGAAAAAGGAGAAATAAGCTTTGTTAAATCTCTGGAAAAAGCATGAAGTATTTTGCGAGAGAAATGAGTTTTCATCACTAGCTACCAAGATAAAAGGAATAGGGGCAGATGTATAAATATGTAAAGGGAACTGGTTGCTTCTTTACACTTTTGGGGTGCAACTTGGGTGCAACACAATTTCCTTTCTTTTTGTTTCTAGAAACTACCAGTCAGGAACGAAACGCAAGTTTATAAATATATACAATTCTTTATTTTCTTATTTAACAATGAAACACGATGGTATACTGGTATCCATTCTTACAACAATTCAGCATTAATAGAACAGGTTAAATCCTAAGCGTCTGGGACAGGAGAATAGGCTGATCACAGGTTTAAAATATACGTCCTTTCTCTTCTATCGCCGTGTCTCAAGTCCCCGACGCTATTAAGGAACGCTATAGAATTTCTTCTTCAGTCTCTAGCGCATGTGCATGAGGGAACTTCCTTATGCCTTTCCAGAAGGTTCCAGAAGGTTCCAACCCCGCACACGCACACTGAAGAAGGACGTTCCGCACACGCACACTGAAGAATGACGTTGCGTGTGCGCACACTGGAATATGACGTCACTACAAATATATATAAAATCTCTCTGTTGCATGTAGTTGAAATTGACTAGTTACCACACAGAATAGAATATTTTGTTATCTAAATTACGTATAGCAAGATTTTCTTCCTTTCTAAACTTAGCATCTGAAAAATCTTTAATGATTTCTTCTAACTGCATCATTTTTAGAACACTATTCTCTACGTCCAAACAGCGTGGAATTCTTAGTATTTCATGCGTCCTCGTGCTTCTCAGATTATTCATTATCGTTCCCTACTTACTGAAAGAAAAACTAATTGCCATCAAGCTCAAATATATCCTAAGAAATACATCAACAGTTGGCAAAGTTTTAGTAAGTCCTTTATTGTGGATTGAAAGTGCCTGATGAGATGGGGCAAAACATGACCTGAGCTTAGGAAAGGCTGCAAAATACACCTTACTAGGTGGGGCTTTCTCAGTTTCAGTTTTTATTTCCGCATCTGATAAACTACATAAGTTCACTATAACTCTGAACTTGCCATGCACTGATTGATGGGTTGCCTTGTATTCTTATAAAGCGACAAAAAAAACTAGTCTAAAAGGACATTGGATGTCCCGAGGTTAATGTAAGGTTTACATCGTGTTTGTTTCTCTTCCTTGCTCTCTTTGTCGTTACTTTATAGTTTGTGTTTCCACGCATGTTCCTGATATCCAGTTCCAACTCTCCATACCTACCCCAATGTGATTTCAAAAATTTTCCAAAGAATCGATTAGATCCACCATTTTATTCAGATCAACTCCAATTCCTTGAAAAGCTTTATTTTTGCTGTTAAGCCGTACAAGAATTAAATTCCAGATCTTAGACACTAGGACAGTTTCAAGATAACCCATTTTGTCTGCCAGTGTCTGAGTTCATACCTTTCTTCAGGTGTTTCTTCTAAATCCTCTTCAATATTTCCGAGTGCATTTTGAATGCAGTTATATTCATCAACGAGGGTTTCAATAGCATATGCTCTTGCAGGCCAACGCGTTTCTGACAAGGACTTCAAAGACAGAGCCATTTTATTTATTTCCAAAGACTTCATTAAATTTTTTCCTGTCAACGTAGAAAAAAAAAACGGTGTATACCTTTGTATGAAGCCAAAATAGCGAAAGGCTTCAAACCAGCAACAAGCAGTAGCATGTCCAATAAGATTCACCGAGTGAATTGCTTAGAGAATCAAAACCGTAGTCAAATTCCTTTCCTTAAACTTGGCTTGTATTCCTTTGTAGTGAAGACATATTGGCATTGTCATGGGACTGAACCTGCAGTCTTCAAAACTTATTCCCTATTTTTTAAAAATTCGAACCAGTCTGCAGGAAAGTTAAAAGCCTTTCTATCAGCTCTTCAGAAATAACATAACGCACAATAATTGTTAGTTGATCAACATGAGCGCCATCTGGTGTTAAGTCTACAGAAACTGACAAATACATTGAGGTTCTGCTACAATATGATTCACATATTTTGCATTCAACAGAACAATATCTTGATATTAGTGATAAGCACGATTGCTTAGCACTTCCAGAATTGCCAAATGTTTTCAAACGACCCATTAAGAATGGATTAAATTGTGCACTAAGCTCCATAATTACCCCAAAATTCCCATTGTGCTTAGATCCCATGATTTCTTCATTACCACTAAATGCCAGGCCCCTCTAAACAGGAAATATTGTCATAGCTACAACATAGCGCAAAATTTCAGTGAGATATTTCTTGCTTTTTCAACTTCCTGTTAACACGAGAATATTCCTTACATAAAATATTGAACTGCAACACAATCGTTAAAGCCATCTTTGCTGGAAAATCTGTCACAGCAAAAGCAATAAACTGCATTCTTTGATGGTCTATACAGGAGTCACTTTTTCAAACAATGCTCACCATTGTCACGAACAGTATAAAGCAGTGCAGTTTTAAAATAATGACAATGTCCATCCAGTTTGCCTTCACCTTTTTATATAATGGCATCAAGATTCTGAATAGGAAAATAGCTGATACAGCTGATTTTGAGTGAAGAACACTGACAAACTTTTTCTGGCAGAAAACCACTTGCTTCAGTTTAGGTTCTAAGACAGCACTTCATTAGCCACGTCAGCAGGATCCAGTGATTCTTCATCTCCAATATCTTGGGTTGATATGTTAGTCCATTCTTTTTGCTGATGCACTCGCGAGTGCAGCTAATTTCTCAAAAGAGATATGTTACTGATTTTTCATTAGACGTTAAGTTTTCCTATTTCGGAGCAAATTCTACAAGGTGTTGTAAATTTTTCAATACAGTAGTATTTTTTCATGTAGTAATTTTTCTGAACATATCTGAAAAGTGTAATAATTTTTCTGAAGATATCTGAAAAGAGTTCAAGCGATTAAAAGTAAATCGAGTATTGCAAATAACAAATTTCGTTTAATTAAATTACTTTTCTTCTAAATTAAGTTTCCCTTCCATAGGACCCCGAAAATGAAGAATTGCCATAAACGCTCCAGAAGAAATGTTAGATTTCTAAAGGAATTGCATATTTCATGGAATCCTCTAAACTTCAAATAACCAGGTAACAGTATTTGAAGGCGACGAGCTGGCAGAACCGTTAGCACGTCGGACGAAATGCTTAAGGTCGACTTTGCTTTCATCCTTTCGGGGTCGATAAATTAAGTACCAGTTACGCACTGGGGTCGATGTAATCAACTTAATACCTATGTCTGTCCTTGTTTGTCCCCTCTGTGTTTAGCCCCTTGTGGGTAATAAAGAAATAGGTATTTCGCCTGCCGTTACGTTGTGAGTTCAAATTCCGCCGAGGTCGACTTTGCCTTTCATCCTTTCGGGGTCGATAAATTAAGTACCAGTTACGCACTGGGGTCGATGTAATCGACTTAATACCTATGTCTGTCCTTGTTTGTTCCCTCTATGTTTAGCCCCTTGTGGGTAATAAAGAAATAGGTACTTGCAAATCATTTTGCGAGACAATACAACCACATTGGAGTAGGATTTTTATATAATATCTCTGATAAAATATACTCGGATATCTATTTGCGAAGCAGAACTGTTGCATAAACGTCATACCACGATTTTAGATTCCTTCAGATGGAAACTCTTTGGCACAAGAACTTATATCTCTGTTAGAAAATGACAATGGAACTTTAGAAAAGTGACCAACTATCAAGATTGACATTATGCTTTCACTGTAAAAATGAAAAAATGAAAACAGCATATTAATTATTGGCATAGAAGTCCCAGGTGATTAAAATATCATGTAGAAGCAAGTTGAAAGGCGAAGATATCATGCCATCATTAGTATTTTAATCTTAAAAGCATTATACCAGTAAAAAAAAATTATACCCTATTCGTAATTGGTAGTTAGTTAGTTAGTTAATTTGGCTCAAAAGCAAATAGCAAAGCCATGTAGGGGGTCATGGAGTTAAGTACAGGGTGGTGTTCATGTAAAGAGTTCAGGCCACTTGAGGTCCAGGGAGGCTTTGAACAAAGCGGTCGTCGGCATCTTCACCATCTCGTCTGGCAGCTTGTTCCACGGATCCGCAACCCGGACGGAGAAAGCTCCTCTCCTTCGATTGAGATGAAATCGTCGCAGGTAGAGCTTTTCGGAATGACCCCGCAGCCGACGCTCTGGAGCAGGAGTGAAGAACAGCTCTTTCGAGAGGTTACACTTTCCGCTTATGATGTTGTGGGCGAGAATGAGAGTAAACTGGAGTAAAACACATCACTTCCAGTAAGGATATTGACGCATTACCTGTAAGGATTAGAAGTTCCTACAAGACATTTTCGTTGACTCTAGATATTTTGTTATCCGCGGAAATCTCTCTCTATATAAACGGCAGTTTGTCTGTGCGTGTTTCTGTGTGTCTGTTTTCTTGTACCCTCACCCTGACCACGGCTTTCAACCGATTCTGATGAAACTTGACACACACATAGCCCAATGTCATAATTCAAAACTAACGCAGCGAAAATTTTGAAAAGTTCCCCCAGTTCTGAAAAAAATCGATAAATTCGACATGGAGTCGAGAATCAGAAACACAAACCGCAAACTGTCTAGGGGACGCAACTCCACCTTTTTTAACTAAAAAAAAATTTACCATCATTTTTTTCCATTTTTTTGCTATTTTTTGGCTATAACTCTCTAAAAATGCTTTATAGTTATCTCCCTTACAAACCTGAGCAACGCCGGGCGATACTGCTAGTACTTATTAAGCACGAGTTCTTCTCTGCTTGTTCTCCAAGATTACTCGGTTCCTGTTTCAAGAATGGTTTGCATTTCACAAACCACCCATAATAAAGATAATGGTAAGGATAAAATGAAGAATGATGATGTGAAGAAAATCTATATTTACCCGGCACAGTTAAAAATTATATCAACTTTAGGAATATTTTCAGCAAAAGCTCTAACTTGTTCACTGTTTGTGACATCAAGGACATTGGTGTGTATACCTAAAATAAATACATGACAGCTAATTAGAAACAAAATAAGGTCAATTCTCTGTTTTACAAACCATTAAATTTCATACAATTTTATGGCCTTTTATCATTTAAGCATTAAGTGTCATTTATTTATTATTATAAATGTGAGACTAGGGAATAGCAGACCTCTGGAAAGGTTCTACCTAAAAACAGAAAGCAGCGAAAGACTACAAAAAGTTATCCATCATCATTTAATGAGCAGTTGTGTCCGTGTCCCGGATGTGTGAGAACCGTGAATACCTTAGATGATAGACTAAATGTTAACCACACTTCGGGTTAACATTATATCGTGTCACGGGTCATGTTAAAAATATTCTATCACTCGCTTAAAACCCGCCCGATATTGCGGCTTTAAGCTAGTATATAGCTTTTAAGCAACCGACTCTGGATGGGAAGATCTGCAAACAGATCTTTGACTTGTTTGGGAGAATTTGTTGCAATTGCTTCCCCTCCAGGGTCATATCCCAATGATGATCATATTCGTCGCTAAAAGTCATATGAAAAAAATCGCCGAAAACAATCGCAGTAACGAAAACGTAGGAGTCCAAAATTTCAGGATCGTGGATCCGGATTCGGTCCGGAATGTTTTTAATTTACTCACGGAGTCAGCTCGATTCCAAATTAATATGACATGTTGGGCTACAGCCGCCAGGAGTAAAGTTGAAAAAGTGTGACACACTGACACACTGACATTCACATTTATTATATTAGATGTATCTTCCCAATCTTCCTGTAAAAATTTTGAGGGTTATTTTTGAACTTGAAGAATCTAACGCGCTTTCTATACCTTGCTATGCGGGCAGCTTTACCACATGCCTTTTGTTTGAATGGTTTCTGTGGTGGTATCAAAGTCAAATATGGTTTTCATATTATATGATTTCTTTAATTTTCGGGTTTTTGTAGGTTTGATAGTCTTGTTAGACTTAAGGTCTTTCAAACATTCTACGTTAGACCAAAGTAGCTTCATTTGGTGTTGAATACGTTCTTGCCAAGAAGGCTTTTTGTGGGAATGTTGTCGTTTTCTAATCTTTTCACCACATAGAATTGTTGAGATTTTCGTGGATGCACAGTACAGGTGGTTGAGATCTGTGATACCAGCATCATTAGCTGAAATTATATTCTTAAGTGCAAGGCAGATTTCACCAATTATTTTCAGGTTTTGGTCAGAATTGCAGATTTTTGGGAGCGTATCGCGTTCATCCATACTGGTTTCTTTGATTTTCAGCCATTCAATCACGATTTGATTTTTTAGATCATGTAATTATGTTGGGTCAATTTCTGTGTGACTTTCTTCATCTATTTGATTTTCATCTGTCTTAGTATTTATGGTTGGTCTAGAGAGTATTTAACTTTGCCTATCAGTTACATTAACTCTTTCAATCATTACTGCATTTTCATCAGCCTTGGGCTGGTCTATAATTATTTCCTCTGTCGTATCTTCTTTAGCTACAGCCTCGTTCTTTTTATCCTTTACTGCTTGTTTAATTTGGTCAATATCCACTTCAGTCAGTAATTTTTTTTCATAATGTTTCTTCGGACGTTGGCAAGTTTGTTACTCTCTATGTAGTGTCTTACTTCAATGTCTTTCTGTCCAGTTTTCAGTAGGTTTGTACAGTATTAGATTTATTTGTGGGGAAATATATGGCATGGTAGAAGGCCGTAAGAACTTCTTTATTATCTTCTTTTGGCCATTTTTCATTCTTTTTCTTTTGGTTGTTTGATGACGAGCATGGATGGCCATCTGTTGGAATATTCCGGTTGTGGGGTACTTCCAGCTCCTGTGTGTCGGGAAGATTTGAACCAGTAGCTGATTTCTCGTATATAATCTGGGTCCTCATTCGGGTACGTGGCCTTTTGCAATCCGGTCGATAACCATTCGGGTTTGTATTTTGCTTTGTTAACAGTGAGGCATGACGAGCTTCGGCGTTGACATTAGGTCTAATCAATAAGTATCTAGATTGTTGCCATAGTAACGAAGCTAAAACACGCAGAGTAAATCCGCTTGGCAAAGATTGACCTTGAACTCTTCTGTGTATGCACACTAAGTTTTAACATTCTAGCTCACTCCCGCTGTTTACATTAGTGCTTGGAAGGAAGGTGTGTAGCGTGTGATCGTTGCATTGACCATGATAGAGAAAGTTGTCATGGTGATATCTGCTCGGAGGACAACGCAAAGTTGCAGAAAGTGTATGGAGAGGAGTGCTTGAGCTGCACACAAACAGAAAAAAATATCAATATTGACAAACGTTCTGGGAGACCAGCAGAACTGAGACAAATATCGCAGATGTGCATGCAACTGTGAAGGGAAATCGTCGAATCACCAACCGTGTGTTATGAGAGGACAAGCAGATTAGTTACGGTTCAGTTCAGCCCATTATCACTGAAAATTTGGGTATGAGATGAGTGTCTGTCAAGTTTGTGCCAAAACTGCTTTCAGATTATCAAGAAGACACTTGGGTTTCAGTTGCACAAGATCTCCTCGATTGTGTTGAGAACCATGAAAACTTTTTGAAAACTTTGCGTAGGCCTATGAGCAGGTATTGCCAAGCTTTTAGCAAAATTTGATGCTGATTCTCTGCTCAACCTTTCTGTCATGTCCAATGCGACAACCACACGCTACACACCTCCCTTCCAAGCACTTCTGTAAACAGCAAAAGTGAGCTAGAATGTTAAAACTTACTGCGCATGCACAGAAGAGTTCAAGGTCTATCTGTGCCAAGCGGCTTTACTCTGCATGTTTTAGCAGTCCGGATACTTACTGATCAGGCCACGTATATATATATATGTTTAGTTTGGCTTGGGCAAAAGCCTCTTCTTGGAGAAGTCGTGGAGGAGTCCTCGAGCACCTCCTCCATAAAGTCCTTATGTTATTATTGCTATATATATGTATATATATTTATCTCTCTCTCTCTCTCTCTCTCTCTATATATATATATATATATATATATATATATATATATATATATATATATATATATATATATATATATATATACACACTCAAACACACACATTTATACATAAGTAGTTAATTATAGATACTTGCCTGCGCAACTGGCCGCCAACAATTCAAGTTTCTCTTTGTTTATATCCGTAGCATATACTTCTGCCCCTTCACGATAAAACGCCTGAAAAATATGACCATCTTCATCATCATACTCAGCTCTTTCTCTTTCACTTTATCCCCTTCTTTCCCTTCGGTAGTATCAATATCATTAGCAAGAGAGGGAAACCC
>NC_043017.1:16368568-16373568 GCF_006345805.1 Octopus sinensis | reverse complement strand
CGGGTTATATCCAGTGCTTCAGTGAAAAAGCAAAAATGTTAGTTTCGCATTGATGGATATTTGTATATATAAATATTCTTGTATGAGAAGAAGAAAATGGAGAAATTAATATATAGACATCAATCTATTTGAACAAATTCCATTCAGTACATCAAATTCTTTATACTTACCATTTCTATATCCAATTAATGCAATCATAGGAATTAAATTAAATGAATTTAAATTTTCATATCGAATATATATACATGTATATATATATATATATATATACATATATATATATATATATATATATATATATATATATATATATATACTATATATATATATATATATATACACATACATACATACATACATACATACATACTTACATATTTACATTTATATATATATATATTATATATATATACATAAAATTTAGATTCAGATGAATATGGTACTTAAGTTGAGGCACTAGAATTTAGTATGGTATTATTCATTCAATTTCAAAATAAGGTGAATATGATCAAAATAAGCAACAAGGATATCCAGAGGTAATGCAGTACGATCGTTTCATGCGACTCCATTTAATTGAACAATGCAAACATTACATCAATTTGAAATGTAGAGCAATCTTCAGCTGCACAAAAAACATAGAATTTAATTAAATTTGAAGGACACATTAGTATAATTTTATCCAAAATCTCCAAGAGGATAAGGAGATAGACAAAGAACATGTTTTACCAACAACATCACACTTGTAACAGTTTAAATTGATGTAATGTTTGCATTGTTCAATTAAATGGAGTCGCATGAAACGATCGTACTGCATTACCTCTGGATATCCTTGTTGTTTATTTTGATATATATATATATATATATATAGAGAGAGAGAGAGAGAGAGGAGAGAGAGAGAGAAAGAGAGAGAGACATGTGTATATGTATTACGTATGTATGTTTGGATGTGTGTGTATCTTTAAACGTGAAAAGCGGAGAAAGATTGTTATTAGTAAGAAGAATTTGTATCTCACCAAAGCTGTAGCGAAGCCTATTCCTTGTGCTGCTGCTGTAATCACAGCCACTTTACCACGAAGACGACCCATTAATGAATTCGACATCTGAAAGATGAAATGAGGGTACTTAATATATGTATAAAAATACAAAGTGGGACAAGAACGCAAAACATTTTGATGACGTCACAAAAAAACACGGACGGGACATTCGAAGCCTTCAATCTTCATTCAAGAACCGGATCATCCTCGCAATTTCGGCGGATTAATCTTGAGATTGCTCCAATCTGGCCAGCCCTCAGGAAAAACTAAGCTAAGCGCATTAGATTCCTTGGAAGAAAGCTTCGGATGTATACAAAACAAGGACAGAAAACGGACGATGTTACACGAATATGAATACAAAAATAATACGTAAAAACAATAATAATAATATTAATAACAATAACAGGACATCGCGAACGGGCGTCTTTCGACTAGGACGTACTTTTCTTGTAATTTAACTATACTATAATTTTCCCCTGTTATGCCTAGAGAAGGACATTGCTGCATCGTCTCTTGCTACAGTTGCATAAAAAGACGAGAAATAAACTGTAATAAATAGTGGTCGTGTGGTAGGTTAAAAAGATATGTGGGTAGTAAAAAAAATAGGTATTTCGTCCGTCTTTACATTCTGAGTTCAAATTCCACCAAGGTCGACTTCTCTTTTAATCCCCTCGGGATCGATAAATTGAATACCAGCGAAACCTTTGGTCGGTGTAATCGACTTGTCCCCCTCCCCACAAATTTCAGGCCTTGCGCTATTAGTAGATAGGATTCTTCTTCTTCTTCTTCTTCTTCTTATTATTATTATTATTATTATTATTATTATTATTATTATTATTATTATTATTATTATTCAGTAGTTTTATTTTTATAGCGTGCTTTCACTTCACTACCGAGCGCAGCTCTGTGTGCCTTGGGTATGTGCTGTGATTTGTTGTGATGCTCTGATGGTTATTGTATGGAAAGTGTTCTGCGTAGGATGTGTGCAGTGCCTAGTAGTGCAATTTTCTGTATGTTATATGTGTTTGTAAGTCCTGGTGTTTTTGTTATGTATTTGTCTGAATATTTTTTTATCATGCCTAATGCACCTACTCTGATAGGAATTGTTTCTGTTTTCAGATTCCACATTCTAGTTACCTCTATTTCCAGGTCTTTGTATTTTGAGAGTTTCTCCATTTCTTTTAGAGACACGTTGTCATCTGCCGGTATTGATACATCAATTAGAAAGCATTTTTTTTCTTCATGATCTCTGACAACTATATCTGGTCTGTTGGCCTTAATTTCTCTATCTGTGTGTATCGGCATATCCCAGAGTATGGTTGCTTTCTCGTTTTCTGTGACCTTTTCTGGTGTGTGCCTATACCATCTTTTTTCTGTTGTTATTCCATAATGTTGGCATAGCTTCCAATGTATGTAGGTTCCAACTCTGTCATGTCTGTGAATATATTCCTTCTTAGCCAGGACTGGGCAGCCAGAGATAATATGATTTATTGTTTCTTGTCCATCTCCACATATTCTGCAGTTACTTGTAATATTTCTTTTCATTACATGTTTTTGGTAATTTCTGGTGGGGAGGCTTTGGTCTTGTGCTGCAATTAAAAATCCCTCTGTTTCTGCTTTGAGTCCTGAGCTTATTATTATTACTATTATTATTATTATTATTATTATTATTATTATTATTATTATTATTATTATTATTATTGTTGTTGTTGTTGTTGTTGTTGTTGTTGTTGTGACGAGCTGGCAGAAATGTTAGCATGCCGGGAAAAATGCGAAGTAGGATTTCGCCTGTCTTCACGTTCAGAGTTCAAGTTCTGCCAAGGTCGGCCTTCCCTTTCATCCTTTCGGGTTTGGCAAAATAGGGACCAGTGGAACACTGGGGTCGATGTAATCGACTTATCCCCTCATCCGAAACTACTAGCATTATGCCCAAATCTTATACATATACACACACACACACACATACATACATACATACATACATACATACATACATACATATATACATATATATATATATATATATATATATATATATATATATATATATATATATATATATATATATATATAATATATATATATATATATATATACATATATATATATATACATACATATATATATATAATGGAAAAGTCGTACAAAATGTATTTATAGATGATGAGTAAAGCACCGGCACTGTTTAGGTTACCCGTTGTTGTCCGTAGATTTACTGCAGGAACTTCGCAGTGGCAGTTGGGGTAATAGTATTAATGAAACGGGAGATGGAATGTGTACGAGTGCTAGACTTTATTAAGTACAGCACATGTTTCTACCTGTCGTTCTAGGTCGCTTCGGGTACATCAATAAAAAAGAGTCGCACTAGAGATTACTCGGGTCGGCTTGTGTACCGCTTATATGGCCATCAAATTCCAGAATGTACTTAGTAAAGTCTATTACTCATTCCATCTCCTATTTTATATAATACTATATGTTTGTGTGTGTGTGTCTGAATGCGTGTGTGCATTTGTTTGTTCGTGTGTGCGTGCATGCGAGCGTGGGTAGTATGCATATATATTTCTTTACTACCCACAAGGGGCTAAACACAGAGGGGACAAACAAAGACAGACAAACGGATTAAGTCGATTATATCGACCCCAGTGCGTAACTGGTTCTTATTTAATCTACCCCGAAAGGATGAAAAGCAGAGTCGACCTCGGCGGAATTTGAACTCAGAACGTAGCGGCAGACGAAATACCTATTTCTTTACTACCCACAAGGGGCTAAACACAGAGGGGACAAACAAGGATAGACAAACGGATTAAGTCGATTATATCGACCCCAGTGCGTAACTGGTACTTAATTTATCGATCCCGAAGGATGAAAGGCAAAGTCGACCTCGGCGGAATTTGAACTCAGAACGTAAACGGCAGACGAAATACGGCTACGCATTTCGTCCGGCGTGCTAACGTTTCTGCCAGCTCGCCACCTTCGTGGGTAGTACGCATATATTAATGCAAAACTATATCTGTTCCCATATATAATTTTTGTTATTGCAAATGAACAGACGGGTACATTTCCAAACTAGCCTCCTATGTTAAGATTAAATAAAACATTTAAATCACAATATGGTGCTCTACACGGCTTTAAGGTGAGGGCACGTACCCCAATTGCTGTACTGTAGCTATTCCGCTCCCCTGATGCATATTTAAAGAAGACGATTAGGATTTGTTCGTCAGAGATGTGGGGTTTTTCCTTTGGAAACGACTGGAACTGCTCAGGTAGGATAATTGGATTCCATCCATGTCATTCAATATAATTTGTGCTTCTTTAATTATTGGCTTTAATTATGCTTTTAACTCTTAAAAAAAACAAGTTATACATCTGAGGAATTACTTTGATCCCTTCAAAGTTTGTCTGCTTCACCAACAGCGGTATGTATGAAACGGTAGATCACTAAAAGACAGACTTACCTGATTTCTGTATCCTGTTAAATGATTTCTTTCTTCCTCCTCGGTTTTACTTCTGTTGTCAAATTGTCTCTCTTTATATTTGTACTTTTATTTCTTTTTCTTTTTAACTTTCCTTCGGGCGATTATTCACATTATGTTTCAGACAGTGGGCAGAGAGTAGAAATATAATTTCTTCAAACCAAATCTCAGAACAAGAGATACTTTTAACAAATGAAAGGATGTGGTCCGTTCTCTATGAAGAGATAAGCTGGTAGTGGTTATAGATGTGGGTGTATGATTGTGTATTATAATTACTTAAATTAATTTCTAATCTGTGTCAAAGTATAATATGTCACTTCTAAACTTTGGTATTGTTGATAAGTTTGTAACAAAATATTTATGCGAAATGAGTGTACTGCGTGTATACGTGTACATGATTATACATAAGCGAATATAAACGGATAATTAAGTATCTGTGTGTATACATAATGACTGGTATTTCATATTTAGGTTGAACTCAAAGCAGCGAGGT
>NC_043017.1:16336068-16363568 GCF_006345805.1 Octopus sinensis | reverse complement strand
TCATTAGATTCTGATTTCTTTTTACAATTCTCTTAATGATTATTCTGCCTACTTAATGACGTCACGAAATAAAATAAAATTCTATCTTGACACGATACATTCATCCCATTATCCGTCATTAAACCAAGAGAAACAAAAGGAGAATAGTTCTGTGGACCTATTCATTTTATGATGAATAGCAGAGGTGGAGGTTGTTGATGAAGTTTTCTGCTTCTCTGTCAATATGATCAATGACAAGTTCAAACTATTAATTATCCTGTTGAAATTAGGACAAAGAAAATACTGTTAGGCTAAAGTCCAACAGTATCTTTTTAATAATCTATGCTTCAAAGTAGGTATTTTTTTGTTCAGTGTCTTCGATCCCCAATATTTCAGCGAATTAATGTAGGGTTGCACTTACAGAGGTGAACATCAATAAAACACTGAAACTTGTCCACGCTGGTCTTAGACATTTGTCAATGGAAAATACTTTAATTGTCAAGTAATATTTATTTCCTTTTCACGCATCGTTGAATAACTATGCACATGGCCTTACAACTCCATCCCAGTCTATTCATCTCTTTATCTATTTGCCTGTCTGTCTAGCTGTCTGGCTGTGTGTATGTATGTATGTATGTATGTATGTATGTATGTATGTATGTATGTATGTATGTATGTATGTATGCGGGAGTATTGCCATTAGAAATATATTTTACATGCGTCTGTGTAGGTATGTATATGCGTTGTAAATGCGTTCGTGTGTGTGCGTTTAAATCTTCAACATCTTCAAAACTAAATTAGACATTGATGGTACACATTTGATAAAGAAAGGAGTGGCGCATTCTCTTTTTTTTTTAGATTGTTTAACCGAGTGAGTCCTAATTAATCATATCAATGATTAAAAACAAATCCACCCATGACCATCTCTTTCTGTATATGCCTTTGCTAAATTAAGACGGTAGTGTGCGAGATGAGAACTATCTTTATATATACATATATATATATATATATATATATATATATATATATATATATATATATATATATATATATATATCGTGACGTATTTTTGCCATTTCAATATGGCTAACCCCTAAGGGTGGATGCTACTGTAGTTTTTAGCCCCAGGAGGACACACTCCTCCAGCTGCCATAGACACACTTTCTGTGTCCTGTCAGTATTTGCAAAGGGAAGTCATCCTTCCCGTCTTCAACTTATGATACACACAACTCGAGTTTCGAGGTATTGACCTCTCGTCAGCGTGTGACAATCATAGTTGTCGCCGAGAATTAGATTTCCTTCACAAATACTTATACTTTTTCCAGCGGTCCACTGTCGCTGATATTGAAAAATGTGAAATCAAACAATGATAAATATCAAGTGAGTTATATACGTAGCGGTAAACATCGTGACGTATTTTTGCCATTTCAATATGGCTAACCCCTAAGGGTTATATATATATATATATATATATATATATATATATATATATATATATAGATATATATATATATATATTGTGTTTTACCTTCCTTCTTTTTCCGCTCTCCTGTCTTTGAAAACCTGTCCCCTCTTGTCTACGACTTCCGCCTTTCAGTATGTTTACCTCGTGAAGACCACTCGCGTTTTTTTCCCTCTGTCCTCCCACCTCGGGATCTTTCTTCTTTATGTTTCCGACGAAGAGCTCCGCTCGAAACGTCATACCCTCCTTCTTCCCTTTTTCCTGAGCGCCTAATAATACTTTATTGTTCCACCTCTTTGCGTTGTTGTCTTTTTTTTGTTTTCTTGTTTGGATTAACTTTATATATATATATATCTATATATATATATATATATCTATATATTATATATATATATATATATATATATATATATTATATATATATATATATATATATATATATATACATAATATATATATAGGGAGAGTTTACGAAAAACACAAAAGTCGAAGACAGGTGTGTGTGCAAAACAAACAGATGTATTAGTATAGCGCTCAGAAATAGAAAAAGTCTTTTACGTTTCGAGCCTACGCTCTTCTACAGAAAGGAACACAGAAAAAAAAAAATGAGAGAAACAAGCATATTTACATATGCTAAATTACTGACCATTTCTCGTGAATTGTAATCTGTAAACGTGGTAACTTAACAAGTGATACACACGTGGCTGGCATTCTACCTTGGAGACGTTATTTGATGTTTACAGCTGATAATTATAATGAATATGGATTTACATATAAAACTTAGAAACTCATCAGCTTCCAACGAACTAATATATTCCGCTTTATCTACTGAAGGATTTTTCTCCCATTTGGAGAATCAAACACGCACGCACACACACAGACACACGAGAGCACAAAATATTCTCAATCGTTTGAAATCTAGCAGTAATTGTTAGCGGCAATGATAGGGTTATATTTTCAAGAAATGAAGAATTAGTTCAATAAAAAAGATTACAGGTAAAAACTTGAGATTTGTTTGCGAAGAAAGTGACAGCTGCAGACTTGCTTCGATATTATAGGAGTTTATATGCATAGCTTAGTATGCCCAAGTAATCTTTGAAACGTAAAATCACGAAAAGTTTTTAGTACTTTGGTAATTTAGAAATTTAATGAGCTGCGAGAAATACTCAAGTGGATCGAAGATATGAATTTAGATAATAACGTTCAGGTACGGTGTATGGAGTAATGTACATAAAATTCTTTTTAATTATTTTGAATTACCCTCATTAGCTAGAGAAAGAAATAAAAAAAGAAGATGCATTTGTTAACTATTCACAAAGAAGAGGGAAAATAGTTTGAAGGCATAATGACTGAATTTCACAAGGCTAATTTTCAAGCTTAGGAAAATATATGATCTTTAGTTTCAGACGAGGAACAACTAGGGATGGTTTCGGTATTATTAAGACGAGTCTTAATAAAGTACTAGCAAAGAGGTTGGCACTTGTCGAGAGTTTTTTTTTTTTTTTTGGTCGGGGGTAGCACATATGTGCATAATCAAAACCCGGTCTGTCTACGACAAAATCCATCTCATACGATGTATTGTAACGTTAGTAATTAGTAACAGTCTTTCATGAGCCTCTCATCAACTTGGGTCAATCGAAAGTTTTCGATCAGGTCGACCATCGGTATACTTAAGCCAAAATTTAACAATGGTTTTCACACAATTTACATGCTTAGGAGAAAACATGGGCTTCGTTTGCAGGGAAGGAGACAAGTTTCGATCCCTTTTGATCTGATCGGCATAGCATACACTACTGAGCATCTACTCAAATGGTTTCTGTGTGGGGTTACTTTGACTACCGATCAGGTGCAGTTCTTCATTGAAATAACCCAGCTTTTGAAGACAGGAAAGCCGTCAGGTACCGATGGTTGACCTGATCGAGATCTTTCGATTGACCCAAGTTGATGAGAGGCTCATGAAAGACTGTTTTACTAATTACTAACGTTACAATACATCGCAAGAGATGGATTTTGTCGTGGACAGACTGGGCTTTGGTTATGCACATATGTGCTTCCCCACCCCACCAAAAAAAAAAACTCTCGACAAGTGCCAACCTTTTTGCCAGTACTTTAGCCAAAATCTTAATTTCTACATTTGGTAGAGTTATGGTTCGGAAATTATCAATTGCACCCTGTTTGTTCTTGTCTTCCCTAAACAGTGCCATCATCTCCTGTCTTACAAAACTAGGAATGCGCTCGTTCTGCTGTCGATTGCAGTATACTTTTACTAAAATGTTGGCGAAAAAGTCAGGCATATATGCATGGAGCTAATAGGACAAATCCTCCAAAGCGGGCAATCTGCACCTCGTGAACTAATCATCACATCCCGTATCTCAGTTGCTGTTGTGGCTTTTCATAGCTCTCTGCATTTTCCATGAGAAGTCGGAGTAAGCAAAGAGGTCTGCTCCCTGCTCTAACCCACCACTGGCTCCAAATAGTTGACTAAAGCGCCACCAAAAAAAAACCGCACACGCCTGCTTCGAATCAAGTTGTACGCGCTCATCCAGCACCATCAATAGCCCAGGCCCATCGAAGAGTTTTCGTTTCCACTTGCATTTGTGCACGAGCCTTAACATCTAATAAAGCACTTTTATTATGATTAAACAAGTACTATCATGCTTTCCGCAATCTTCAGGTTTTTATAGTAGCAGTATTAACCGACAGTTATCTTTCATAATTGATATTTGTAGCAGAATGCTTGATTTTGTTTTCTTTAAGTACTTTCCGGTTTCTTCCAGCAAGCTATATCTTACGAACTGTATTTTAACCAATGAGCGTTAAGCTTAGACGTCATGGTTTGATGAGTGCGCTAACATAGTTGATATTCATAAGAACTTTTTAACGAAGCAACGTGCTGTTTAACGGTCACAGCTTTGTGAGCGCACCAGTATAGTTGACATCGAGGCGTGTTATATATATATATATACATATATATATATATACATATATACACACACATATATATATTATATATATATGTGTGTATATATACATATAATACATATATATATACATATATACATATATATATACATATATATATACACATATATATATATAATACATATATATACATATATATATATATACTATATACATATATATACATATATACATATATTAGCGAGTGGCCTCCACTAACTATATATATATGGATAACTATATATATATATATATATATATATATATATCCTAGAAGTAAATAATGGCACAACGAAGTACCGATATTTACTGGAAATAGCGAACGTAATAATTTACTTCTATGTATAATTTCCCTCGCGGGCTATTTCTTTACTGGAAGCAATAACTTTTCGTAATGCATTACTAATTTCATATATATATATATATATAATATATATATATATATATATATATATATAATACGAAAACACTTAAATGATCAGAGTGCGGCTTAGCCGTCACGGCTTGATTACGCAACCAACATGGTTGACATCGACAGCGCTTATTCATAACGTTTCAGCCAGTGAGGGTTCTATAGCTTCTATTTTATTATAACCATCTTTAACAGTCTGTGCAATAGTCTAGTTGGGAATTGTGGGGATCTAGATTATCTGTAAGGAAACACCACACACACACATATATATATATCTAATCATATATACATATATATATATTTATAATATATACATTATATACATATATATATATATAATCTATATATATATATATATATACAATATACATATATATACATATATGATATATACAACTACATATATACATATTATATCTATATAGCATATATATATACTATAATCATACATATATACATATATATATATATCTCATCATATATAACTATATATTATATATATACATATATAATATATACATACATATCTATACATTATAAGCCATATAAGATACATTATATACTATTCATATATACTACATATATACATGTATATATACATATATACTATCTTATACATACATATATATACATATATATATATACATATTTACATATATATATATATATATATATCATCATATATTACTACCATATATATATATACATACTATATATACATATATAATATACATACATATAGATATATACTTATACACTAATATATATACATATAAATACATATACTACTATATACATAATATATCTATGTTCATATATTTACAGATACTACATATATACACATATAATATACATATATACACATTCATATATAATACATATATACACTATACATCTATATATATAATATATATATATCTACATATAATATAGTCTATATTGTATATACATATAATTATTATATGCATATATGCCCAGTTGGTTAGGGCAGCGGACTCGCGGTCGCAGGATCGCGGTTTTCGATTTCTCAGACCGGGCGTTGTGTGTGTTTATTGAGCAAAAACCTAAAAAAGCTCTCGAGGCTCCGGCGGGGGTGGTGATCCCTGCTGTACTCTTTTCACCACAATGGGGTGCCCAGCCTGGCCACAGCTCAAGAGCTGAAAACTGGAAAAAACAAAAAAAAAAAAAAAAAACAAAAAAAAAAAATATATATATATATATATATATATATAGATATATATATATATATATATATAATATATATATAAAGTCAAGATAGAAAATGCTAAATTAATTTTATAAAAAAGTCATTGAGACTTTTTCAACTGTAACAATTAAATAATTCAATTTAGAAGATTAAAAGAGAAGTTTCTCTGTATCTCTTGTTTACTCTTGTCGGTTCAAGGTCCATGTGAAATTCTTGGTAGGGAAGAAGAAGGAGGAGGAGCGGGAGATGGGGAGGGAGATTTGGGATTGCCTTGATTGTCGTTGGTCAGTTGTTGCTAGCAGTTCCTGCTGTTCAATTCATGAAAATATTTCTATTGAAAGGTTTGTATAGAATTTGCGTAGGTGTTATACTAAAAGCTTAGTGATAAAGTTAGGAAGAAGAGGGGGGGGAAGAGAAAAGAGAAGAAGAAGAAGAAAGAAGAGAAGAAGAGTAAGAAGAAGACGAATAAGAAGAAGAAGAAGAAGAAGAAGAAAGAAGAGAAGAAGAAGAAGGAGGAGAAGAAGGAAGGGAGAATATGATACGTGGAAGTATTGGGATGTTGATTACTTAAGTTGGCACGTTGTGGGTTATAGCTGTTATTGGTGCTAATTTTTAATGGATTCATAGGAATGTAATATTTGCGTATGTATTTGTGTTATTCTAAAGCTGAGGAGGATATATCGTTTGTCGTAGATGCGTTCAGAAGGGGCCTGTATTTGTAATAAAGAGAGTTTCTTTACTTATTCGTTGGCTCGAGTTGTATCGTCCCTGAATTGGTAAGGGGGGGATCCTGAAGCTTGGATTTTTGTTGTTGGCGCAAATATCTATGTGTTGGCTGAATGCTATTTTTTCTGTTTTGGGGAATTTTTATCTGGGATCTATGCAGGGCCATTCTTTTACGTAAACTATTTTTGTTTGGCCTATGTATTGCTTCTTGAACACCGAGCAGTTAGTGTGTATATCAGTTCTCCCGAAGCCATGTGAAGTTGCTTTTCACTGTGAACCGTTGTCCCTGTTTGAAGGAGAACTCTGATCCCTCAATTAGATAATCGCATATCCCGCAATTGGGTCTTCCACATTTTTTTACTGTCGGCTTCTGCGTTGATGAGCGTATTCGGGCTTGTGTTAGGAGACTTTTCATAGATTTGGGCTGTCTCTTGCTTTTTATGATCGTGTGTGTTTGGAGGATTAAGTTCATTCTGTGGTCTTTTTGTAGCAAGGGTATGTTTTGAAGGATGGTGCCGAAGGCTTCATTGTTGAAAGGGTTGTGTGTGGAGATGTATGGTAAGGCATTTGGTCGTAAATTTTTCTTTAATTTGAGATGTCTGAGTTCCTGGATGTTGAGTTGAAGTATATATATATATATATATATATAACATATACATATATACATATATACATATATATATATATACATATATATGCATATATATATACACACATATATATATACATATATATATACATATATATACATATATATACATATATATATATACAAATACATATATATACATATATATATACATATACATACATATATATATACATATGCATATATATACATATATATTACACACACATATATAAAATCTACATATAATAGGCATATATATACATATTATATGATACATATATATATACATATATATATACACCACACATATATATATATATATGTATGTATATATTATATATACATATACATATATATACATATATATACATATATATACATATATATATATACCCACACACAGACATTATCTATATATATATATATATATAATATATATATACATATACATATATATACATATATATACATATATATACATATATATCATTATATATATACATATATATATACATATATATTACATATATACATACTATATATAATATAGATATATATATATATTATATATATATATATATATACTTATATAATTAAGAGAAACGACAAACGCTAAGGCAAGACAAACATCTCAAGTCATATATAAATTACTATTATTGGGAAAATGTCATCAGAATATCCCATACTTTAGAATATCCCAGAAGCAGCTGTAAGACTTTAAATGTTTCCAATAATAGAAACTCAAATGACTTGAGATGTTTGCCTTGCATTAGTGTTTGTTGTCCTCTTTAATAATTATATATCCGATATATCGGAAATCTACAATGGTTCCATAACTCCTGTCACGGCTATGACCTTGGAGCCCTGGTAATCCGTCACAGCACTTACCCAGCGTACCTCGTCGTTAGATCACCTGTGAACTAAACCCTCATGTTGTGTATGTATATATATATATATATATATATATATATATATATATATATATATATATATATATATATATATATATGTATAATTGTATATATATATATACATATATATATATATATATATATATATATTTTAAAAAATATTTTTTAAATATTAAAAAAAATATGTTGGCACTATAAATATAAATGCATAAATAGATATACCAATAGATATAAAAATATGTATAAAACGTCGATATGGTATAAGATAAGACTCGTAGGTATTTAAAAACATTCAAAAACTCTCATATATATAAATACACAGGCAAAATGTAAAACATCAACATAATATAAGACTTATTGAATTCATAATTCACACAATAATTATTAATTCACACGATAAGAAAGAAGGTAAAAAAGATTCACAAGTTAATACACAGAGTCCGGTGGAAAATTTGAAATTACACATTAACAAGACATACTAATACACAAAGATAATGTTCCATCGACGGGCCGTTTCGGAGACGTGTCCGATAATATGATATAAATTTCATATTCTTAATGAGACAGACACTCCCCCTCATCAGGATGGAAGGACTTGTCCCAGACTTTGGCATCGAGAGTTACACAAATTCTAGAACCGGGCGTCACTGCATAATGCCAAGGACTCCAAATTTGCCATCAAGATGTAGGACAATATACTGCAATAGCCTGGGCTTCAGAGGTCCACAGCTCCAATATCCTCCCGAAGGACCTGAGAGACCTGTATGGGGTGGATGTAGGTGTCTTCAAAACAAAGCTGGACCTCTTCCTGTCAGGTGTCCCAGATGAGGGCAGCTGCATCAAACTCTCTCATGCACCAAATGTCAATTGCTAAAAAGCATTCGTGAAGTAAAATCATGTAGCAACACCAAATGGCGGTGCCCCAGCATGGCCACAGCTTGTGAGCTGAAACTAGATGAAAAAATAAATAAAAATAAATATATATTATATTATATATATATATATATATATATATATATTATATATATATATATATATTAATATATATATTATATAATATAATATATATATTATATATTAATATCATATATATAATATTATATATATTATATAATATATATAATATATTATATATATATTATATAATATATATATATATATATATATATATATTATTATATATTAATAGATATATAATATTAATTAAATTATTATATATATATATATATATATATTATATATATATATTTAAATATTTATATCTAATGATAGTATATATATATATTAGAAATATTTCATATATTATATATATAATATATATAATTCATTATATATATTATCAATATTATATTTAATTATATATTATCGGCTTATTATATTATATATGATATATATATATATATATATATAATATTATATATATATATATATTATATATATATATATTTATTATATAATTATTATTAATATATATATATATATATATCATATATATATATATATATATATATATTATATATATATATATATATATATATATATATATATATATATATATATATAGGGACCAGGACGCAAAACATCGGACAGTTGGGTGATACATAATGGGACAACAAAGCATCCAGATAGACAATACAAAGAAAAGAATGGCCTACATATGTTTCATAGCGAGCGGAACCTCCACATTTATATTCTCCACTCCTCCTGTGCTCTTTACACATTCTGATTGAATCTTCTATGTGTTAACATGTACCTCCTTGCAACATTGTAAACTTGCCTTTAATCAAGATATCCTTGGTTTGAAGAGTAACCTATCCAAGCGCGTGATGTATACCTCGCTTGGATATTCACCATTTCCGAGGTTTCGCCCGCTATGAAACATATGTAGTCCCACTGCGTGGCACCTTGGGCAAGCGTCTTCTACGATAACCTCGGACCGATCAAAGCCTTGTGATGGGATTTGATAGACGGAAACTGAAAGAAGCCTGTGGTATATATATATATAACATATGAAAGAAAGAAAAATGGAATTCACAAGATACTTTATCAATCACTGCGATCGTTTCGACACATCGTACATCGGTTTCTTGCAGGTGTGTCATTCGGTGCAGACGTGCCTCGTCAGGTGACTTGCCAAAAGTACCTCACTCTTTAATCTCCGTTTCGCTTATTTTGATTAGAATGTATCTCATTATATGCCTATAACTGGTGACAAATAGGGGGAGAGCCTGAATTAGAAACGGTCGAAACGATCGTAGTCATTAATAAAGAATTTCGTGAATTCTATTTTCTCTTTCTTTCCTACGTATAAACTTGGCGGATATGAAGGAATTCCAGTGGAACTTATGCCCCTACTACTGATGAAATCAGGTAGCCGAATACAGTGAACGTGCTTTAAACAATATGCTACCAGGTGTATATCCAAATTTAAAATGATTATTTATATATCATTCAGCTGCGGTAGTAGTTGAATAATATTCTTAAGGCCGCAATTTACTCACACGCAGCATCTTCAGAGCTTTGTCGCTAATTCAGTTCTTAACCAAATTGAAAACTATTAACATTTTTGAAGAGGAGTGGTCCCTAAATACATTTTGGCATTAAAAAAAGTTGAGATTTGGTCCGGTAGAAATAAGTTTACATCAAGTTTAGATTTATATAACTTTTTTTTTTATTTTAAAAACAAAATATATTTATCTTAGCTTCAGTGATAAAAGGATGGAAACGAATTTCATAGTTTTGATCCCATGTATCAAAAAATTTGTGAGGTAAAATATCCTGAAAAAAATATATAAGGCAAAAAATTGGATTCAAGAATAATTAACTTTTTTATTTTAAAAACAAACTATTTTTTAATTAAGCTTAAAAGATGGAGCTCAATTCGAGGAATTTCAAGGCATCAATCTCATGCAATGAAGTTTTAAAAGAAAAAAGATGAGTGTTTGTTTTTCAAATTTGGCGGTGATACTTTTTTCTGTACATTTTTAATGAATATAATTCTATAAGGGACTTTTAATATACGTCACCAGCATTATTGACGTAAGGAAAACATTATTAGTGACACCGCTAATTTGCAATTAGCTTAATTACGTCATCTGTATTAATGCAATTTTATCATAAAAATAAAAATAATTAAAATGTCATTTAGAAATTTTGGCAATAGCCTAGCCATTTTGGTAATCTTTCGTTTTAACTCGAAGGCGCATGCGCGCAGCTCAGCTGTTACGAAAAAATTTTAATTTTATTTTTATTTTTGTACATTTTGTTTGAAGTCAGTATAAAGTGAAAGAGAGAGGAAATGTGTTTTGTCAAATGATTTTTGAATGATCTGTTATGTGTTCTGTGAAGTAGAACAAGGTATTTACTTGGGCAACATCAACTCAGTATACAAAGTATTCATCCGCGTATACACGTCTTTGGTTATAAAAATCTAGAATTAGATTTACAATTGAATAAACTGTATGTATTGTGAAAACGCATTACGTTTAGACTTGAAACTCATTCTTAATAAATGCTTTGGCTGAACAAAGGAAATTTGATGTATCAGGAAGTGATTTCTTAAAATGGAAGGAGAGATACCCAATGAGGGTTACAAATGATGAAGCACTATTCAGTTTCCAGAAGAATTTGTGATTTTGAGCAAAATTAAGTATTACTTTCTAATATCTGAATTTATTGAATGTTTCAAAAACTTCTTCGACTGTACATCTGATCGTGCTCTTCCTAATTATAGTCCATCAACTCTAAACGGATCACATTATTACCTTAAACTCACTAAGTGAGAATAGACCAATTGCTTCACAAATTTTGGTGCCGAGGAACATGACCATGAGCAAATCGAAATTTCCTTCCGTTTCTTTTAAAGAGAATACTTATCCTCGTTTAAAAAAAGGTATTCAATTGATCTTAGGAGTTATTTTGGCTTTTTCTTTTGTACCTCATTTTCCTTGATTGGTCAGTGGTACCAAGTTGAATAACTATTTATTTTTGAATTTTAAGTTTTAAATTATTTTACAGCCATGTAGCGCTTTACGATGCAATCCAACCCGCGGACCATTCAATGCATGTCTATGTTAAGATTGCATTTGGTAGTTTATCAAAGTAATTTGTTGATTGGTTGGCATATTTGGATTAGTTACTTTAGTAAGGTATTTTATAACTGTAGTTGTGTTTTATGTCTTAGCGTCGATTTCTTTTAAAACATTTTTAAATGTTTTAAAATCTAAGTTTTTATATGAAGGTATTCTTAATAATTTGTAATAAATATATTGTTGCAGTATCTTTGTTTTTCTAATTAAGCATCACTACACACGAGAGTAAAATGTATTCTTTTGACGCTGTAACTGTTGCATTCTGCGTTTGTATACTTCTTTCTTCACTTTAGATTAATTGCTTTTGTGACAATAGCAGAAAGGTTGTAATTTAGGTATCGCAATACAATTTCCATGGCTGCCGTATTTATTGGTCCGACTAATGCCACCAACAAGTGTACATGATTTATCTTTGATTTGATAACGGACAGTCGCGTCGAACAGCCCTTTGCCTGGCAATGTGGAAATAGTGATCTGATAATCGATATAACTTTGTTCTGCTAAGTCACCGTAGGCTACATATCTGTCAATAACATCATGATGACTATATTGGAAACGCATCATCTCATCGTTGGCTTTGATCATCGAAGCTTCTGATATTTCACTCAACCGAACTTTCGAGCATACGTTTCTATATTCTGATGTTAAATTGTTAATCATCTTTACTAGTTGCTCAGCAATATAAATAACTGTATCGTCACTAGTGGTCACTGCTGTAGTCTGATGACAGGCACACCAATGAGATAAAATAGTTGCACGTTTACAAGACCTTTCCTCCGGAACTCGAGAGAACAAACTAATGCTTTTCATTTTTTCGGGAGAATATCTTTGCACTGTAGAATATTTCAAATTGGCTTTCTCTATATGGAGGGCATCTACCAACGTTTCATGAATGTCAAATGGTGTTGTGAGACGGCGAGAATTGATTTTTATGTTATTCAAAAGGTTTGGGTAGCGATGTTTGAAGAAAGGAGGTGGGATGATAAACATGAAAGGCAATCTCTCTTCGAGTCGACCTACGTATGTTTTGCGGAATGATCCGAATCGGATGCCGTGATCAGAAAAAAACACAACAAGGGTGTTATTAAGAAGCTGTTCATCATTTAACGTCTTGAAAAACTTATAATATTCAGCGTCACAGCGACCAGCTTTGTTGATGTCGTCGTGGGTGAGACGCCCAATAAAAGATAAACTAAAATATGGGGAGTCCTTGTAGACTCTCGCAAAGTCGTAAATATATTGGAGAATTATACCTGTTTCTGTTCGATCTCGAACGCAGTCTTTTGTCCAGACGGATTTCTCCTCCTCCATTGCGAGAGCAAATGGTCTATAATAATGGTCTGTAGGTTGTTGTTTGAAACCAAATTTTAGATAATTAAACGTCCCTATAGGAGGGTCGTCCTCAGCAAACAAAGTAGTAAATCCATGATTCTTATATCGCTTCCACAGGAAATTGTATTTATTTAATGGTAATCCACTCAGAGTTTCGTTCCATGGAAGCTCTTCTAGATACTTACCTGTAAGTAAAGGGATCAAGTTCACAAATGTATTATCCGCAACTTTATTGTAGCCCAGCATGCCAATGGCACCCAATTTTAATATATAACGATGTGTCATTTGCATTTGTCGCAAAAAATTTAAGCGTGACATGGAATCAATACCAACTAGAAGAATATTAACGGGGTTCTTTACAACCGAAGTGGTCGGTGTTGCCTTCAGAGTAGTCTTTAAACTAGAGACAGTTGTTTTTTTAGAGTTTTTGTTAATTTTTGTTAACATTGTTTCAATTCTTGTGGTCAGAACATTTTCTTTGGGCTTGATGGTTTTTTTATGAATAAAAGCATGAAAATTTGTATAGATCAAGTCATTTTTTAGCCCATAGCATTGAACTTTAATAAATTCGTCTTTTATTTTTATGTCATTATTAAAGAGTGTATCTGCAGGAAGATATTCAAACGAGTGATCATCTTTATCCAGTCTACGAATAGGAACGACTTTACAACAATTGAAGTTTCCTCCGTGCTTGTACTTTATTAACGAATGGTTTAATCTTAAGATTGAACCATTTTGATAAGTAAGAGAATGAGGTTCGGCACACGGTTTCCAGAAGCTAACACTAAAGTACGTTTTCACTGATGATTCAAACGGGTCTATATCTGGAATATGGCAAAATTTGGTGCTTACTAGAAGTCCGATTGCTGTAAAATTTGACTTCACCATCAGAGAAGTCATCTGAGAAAACCCTTGAGTGCCTTGCCATCGGAAGTTATATATCAACAACAATAAACCGCAAAACAGAATGCAGAAAAATATGTAACGACGAAGGAGGCACCGACACGACAAATTGTTTAAGAGAAATCTGCAAGTAAAAAAATAAATAAATAAAATAACATTGCTTTAAATGAGGCTAATGAAGAATCGACACGGATACATGCAATCAGAAATCAACAACGTACAATTCATTTAAGTTCAAACCATTGTATTTCAGCATCAACTATCATCTGAAAAATGCGGTTTGTTTTCTATTCCGTATGTTTTCCTTATTTCCATTAACTGAGGTAGAGACTCTAATTAATTTTACTATGTTAACTTTAAACATTAACACTAAAATTTCTCTGAAGTTATCTAACCATTTTAGCCTCATGAGTAACAAATGCCTAATAGTTACGTACTGCAGGGGTTTTCAACCAGGGTTCCGCCAGTACAGTCCAGGGGTTCCGCAAGAAGTTACAAAACTGCTAAAATCGGCAGTAATTTTTAATTCTCTTGTGCAGATATGTGTGCGTAAGACTATTAAATTATTGCACAGGGGTTCCTCGAGCCAGTGGAGTGTTTCCTTGGGGTTCCGCTCCAGCAAAAAGTTTGAAAAGCACTGACGTACTGGGATCCGTAGCTATTATGTATGCGTGGTAGTCTTGTTTTCATAAAATGTGCTCAACAGTCCATGCTATGTAAGTGCAAATCCCAGCGCTTTCTGCGTTAATTTGTATGTGCTGTAAAGTATAAACGACTAGTAACACTTCTACCGACAGTCCAAGGATTTAAGAGAAAAACTGAAACAAAACTTAACATCAATCTAGATAAAGGAAGTGAAATATGAGAATTTTACCTTTCACAGACATATAAATATCTATGAATCACTATAGAAGATGGTGTACATCACACACAAATGAAAGGGAAAAATTATGGAATATTAAAAATCTATTAGATCATTATAGGCAGCTATATCATAGGCAGTAATAGTTAGTAATATATTATAGGCAGTAATAGTTAGTAATATATTATAGGCAGTAATAGTTAGTAATATATTATAGGCAGTAATAGTTAGTAATATATCATAGGCAGTAATAGTTAGTAATATATTATAGGCAGTAATAGTTAGTAATATATCATAGGCAGTAATAGTTAGTAATATATTATAGGCAGTAATAGTTAGTAATATATCATAGGCAGTAATAGTTAGTAATATATTATAGGCAGTAATAGTTAGTAATATATCATTTACAGTTGAATGCTAAATGAACAATTAATACTAGAAGGAACAAGAAAAATAATTATTTCTACTCTAGACACAAGGCCTTGAAAATTTTAAGGGGAAGGGGGATAGGCGATTACGTCGACCCCAGAGCGTAACTGGTACTTATTTAATCGACCCCGAAAGGATGAAAGGCAAAGTCGACCTCGGTGGAATTTGAACTCAGAACGTAACGGCAGACGAAATACCTATTTCCTTACCACCCACAAGGGGCTAAACACAGAGAGGACAAACAAGGACAAACAAACGGATTAAGTCGATTATATCGACCCCAGTGCGTAACTGGTACTTATTTAATCGACCCCGAAAGGATGAAAGGCAAAGTCGACCTCGGCGGAATTTGAACTCAGAACGTAACGGCAGGCGAAATACGGCTACACATTTCGCCCGGCGTGCTAACGTTTCTGCCAGCTCGCCGCCCTAGAACAAGAAAAATAATGACAGCATTTAGAACACATTCATTGAAACTGATATAGAAAGACACGAAAATAACGGGTAAGAGCTTGTGCAACCATAAAACTTGTAAATAATTTACATTGTAGAATTACACAAATAGGTAGGAAATACAAAACAAAAATGAAAAAAAAAAAGCTGAAAAATACGAAACAGAAGCTGAAATCATAGATTTACAACAACGGAAATTCTGAAACGGCTAAAATCCATGATGAAATTAATGATGGCAAGAAAATTCATATACAGCCAATATCTGAAAATATTGAACAGGACAGAAATAGACAACGAAAAATTGCAACACTGACTGAAAAGTACAGAAGATAAAGTTGTGAGTGAGGGATACTTGATTGCGGCGCAATGTCAAAACCTCCCGTCTGGAGACTGCCTAAAGCGTCTGATAAAATAAAATACATTAAGTGATTGCAGAAGATATGAAAATTAATGAAAATCAACCAAATTGTTTTTGGCTGCTCGGTGTTAGCAAAAAAAAAAGCGCATTCACAGAGTTACTGAGTTAGGATTCACAGGCTGTGGAAGCTACGTCAACATTATGAAATACCAACAGAAAATAGTTATAATGATTTCAATAGGACGCTAAATGGAGTTTCATGGGTAGGCAGAAAAGAAAATAATGATTACATTTAGCATACACCAAAAAACGTCTCCGAGAACGAGAAAGCGACTAAATGTTTTGATATGCCAATAAGCAGAGGCTCCTTGAGCAAGACACTTTACTTCACGTTGCTCCAGTCCACTCAGCTGGCAAAAATGAGTTGTACTTGTATTTCAAAGGGTCAGCCTTGTCACTCTCTGTGTCACGCTGATTATCCCCGAGAACTACGTTAAGGGTACACGTGTCTGTGGAATGCTCAGCCATTTGCACGTTAATTTCACGAGCAAGCTGTTCCGTTGATCGTATCAGCTAGGACCCTCGTCGTCGTAACCGGCGGAGTCTTTTTTTTTTTAAAAGCAGAGGCAGGACGATGAAGGATAATCGAGCACATATCGTGATTAAGAAGAGCAGGGGAAATGCCTCATAATCAAAGTCGCGATTTGATAATAGATACGTGATACTGTATGGAGAAATTGAGGAAACTTCATCCAAATATAAAGATCATAAAATTATAGAGATAAAGTGATAAAAACAGAAACAATCTCCATCAGAATATGACAAAAAATGATAAAGGAAGTGGAATTACATAACCTAAACCTCAGGACTTATAAATATGCACAGCGAATATAAAATGGCCTTACGAGGCATCGTGCACACATTATATAGAGCACTCTCAATACAAGAGAAATGACAAAACCAAAGCAGAATACTGTACAGACCCATACAGCACCGACATTAACGAAATACATCAACCATGTCATGCTACGATGGGATACTTCAATATCCCTACAAGGGGACAATCAATACGAGTACCAGACGAATAAGAAACGGAATCTTGCAAGGAGAATCAATATTCCATTTACTATTTTGCCGAGTACCAACCCTGTGGACAAGCCATCTCTTCTTTATGGATGACCTGAAGATATTTGCAAAGGGCAAGAAGGAGCTGGGATTAGAGAACCGAGCCAAAGGTTTCATAATAAGAGGCAACTTAACTCAAACTAAAATTATTATAGTAGGGCATCGAAATCAGAGAATTAAACAAGAAACAGGCGTGCAAATAAGAGGAGGGGGAAACCGATGAAATACTGCAAACAATCATGACACAAAATCAAGAAAGAATATGACAGAAAAGTCAGGATAATATTAAGTTTTAATTTAATAGTAGTAATTTGATATTTGGTTATGATAGTCATTCCAGTTATAAATTACATCTTCAACAGAAAAAAAGCGAATAAACTATCCAAATGCACGTGTTTTCAATTTCAACTAAAGAGGATGTGGACCATGAAAATAAAATAGTACTAAAAACAATGAAAGCATAGGTTCAAAAACATGTTGGCCACACGAGGGTTCACAATACTACATACAATCCAAACTATATCACTGTTACGTACAGCCCACCATTCAACGAAACTACACGACACACCCCTGTGTAACATCGAGATTCAATGACTTATGGGATACATAATACTCTATCCAGCTGCAACTCTTAAAGTTCACGCAAACCATTCCATACTACACACAATAAACTGCTGACACTGGAACACATGTGATGGGGCGGCAGGCTTTATCCGTCACACAATCAAACGCAAACTGGCACTGAGGTATCTTCAAGGAAGTCCACTCAGTTGCAAATATTCCTCCATGTCAACAATCTAATGACAACTTTCTCCTATAAAATTGAAACCCATGAAAAGTTACGTGAGCGTTGCCCTTTCGCCACTTACCACACCATTGAAAGCAAAAACTGAATGGGATTTGAAATATCTGTCTTTTGCTTACCTGTAATGACAGCACTTTTCCAGTCGGAGCATTCTGTAAGGTTTTTTTCCTATCTGGTTTATTGTAAGTCCTTAAAACAGTCGATAGACAGAAGCAGCTGATACAGATTACATTATTATATTTTGTTACGATCTATATCGATCGCCTTTTTATCTTTCTTCCTTTTTTTCCCGATGCAGCAGCTGCGTGCGATGAGTGAAATACCTGGCATTGAATAGATCACGCCAAAACTTGTTTCAATTTTGGACTCATTTTTAAACTCTGAGTCATGTACAATGTACAGAAATTCTCACAAGACTTTATGTATAAATGCAGAATTATTTCGCTGTCGGTTATGCTTTTGTACTTATCCTTATAGCTTTGGGCATCGGTATTTTCTATTTAAAATAAGCCCTGTTGCGACATTAAAAAAAAACTAAACACATCTCTTTCTTATTTAAAGACGAATGAAACGAAAACAAACGACGACCGGACTTCAATGATCCGCAATAACAACTGATGGTTATTGCAGATTAGGTGTTAGAGGAGATGTTACTTCATAATTTAAAAAGTTAACTGAAAAACTGTATAATGCTGGTAATTCCTCGTTGAATTATCGTCGTTCAGAAAATGAGCAGTGAAAATAATTACCCTATATAATATATAATTTATTATCAATGACGTACGTGTATCAAAAGTTAACACAAAAATTCAACCATTTATACATAAAAAACAATGACACAGGCATCGTTCCATTTAATGCCCATCGCTGGGGAAAATGCTGTAAAAAGAATTAAAGAAAAATAAGAGACCGGAAACGAAAAGCTATATGGTGAGTAGAGAGAGAGAGAGAGACAGAGAGACAGAGACAGAGACAGAGACAGACAGACAGACAGACAGACAGACAGAGACACAGAGAGAGAATGTGTGAGAGAGAACCCTAGCGGTGAGAGGTCGAAGAGAGGGTGCTCTATTATGTCATGCTGTTAAGTGGCAATATTTTCACAACTGACCCTCCCCACTGCTGCCGTCCCAAATCCTGCGGTCAGTCGATGTTATTCACCACTTCAAACCTGTTGGCCTTGGGTTTAAATTAGAAACAATTATGAGACAAAAGTTTAATGGTGTTTTACTTGACTATCTTCATGTTTCAGGCAATAAGGTTTATAAAAGATGTTGGCGAATCTCGGGCAAGGTGGTCGTGGTCTAGTACGGAGAGATGTAACAGGGTGATGCCGTAGTAGGATGGTGAGAGTGGGGTGTTATGCTAATAGAAGTGAAGTGGAGCTAGGAGGAGAGAAAGAACGGGTAGAAGGAGGAGGTTGTACTTGGGGTTTATCGAAGGGGAAACCGAGCGCAAAGGGTGAAAGATGGTGGAGTAGAAGAATGGAGAGAAAAACCGTGGAGAATTGACAAAATAGAAAACTGGAAAATGAAGAAAGGAAAATGAGAAAAAGATATTAAAAAGTTTTTAAAATATATTAAAATATAAATAAAATAAAAAATATATGAATAGTGAGCAATGGGGAAGCCTTTGGAAATCCTCGTTTGAGAAAATTAGAAAGACTTGTTTTTTTTTTTTCATTTCCAAAGTTCAAAGGTTTAAAAGTTTCAAACGTTTCAAAAGTTTCAAAAGTATAAAAGTTTAGAAAGGTACAGCGGTAGATAGACAGATAGATAGATAGATAGATAGATAGATAGATAGATAGATAGATAGATAGATAGATAGATAGATAGATAGATAGATGGATGGATGGATGGATGGATGGATGGATGGATGGATGGATGGATAGATAGATAGATAGATAGATAGATAGATAGATAGATAGATAGATAGATAGATATGTTTCTTTATTAGCCACACAGGGCTGCACAGACAGAACAAATTACAAGGTAGAGCTTTTCTTTTGGGGGTAAAAAAAAAGGGGGATTGGTTTTCGATCAAAAGGGATCGTAAAAGGAAAGAAAGAGGACAAAAAAGGGGAGGATTTTTTTAAAAAAAGGGGGGGGAAGAAATGGGGAGAGGAAAAAAGATAGATAGATAGATAGGGGGAATTCACGAAAAACACAATAGACGAAGACAGGTGCTGTACAAAACAAACAGATGTATTAGTATAACGCTCAGGAATTGAAAAAGTCTTTTACGTTTCGAGCCTACGCTCTTCTACAGAAAGGCACACAGAAAAAAAACAAGGAGAGAAAAAAATGTGTGTGGTGGCTACTGATCTATCATGGCGACTGATAGATAGATAGATAGATAGATAGATAGATAGATAGATAGATAGATAGATAGATAGATAGATAGATAGATAGATAGATAAGTTTCTTTATTGGCCACACAGGGCTGCACACAGATGGGACAAATTACAAGGTAGAGCTTTTCTTTTGGGGGATGAAAAAAAAACCAAAAAACGAGAGAAACAAAAAAAAAGTGGCGTAGGTTTTCGATCCAAAGGGATCGTGAAAGGGAAAAAAGAAAAAAAAAGAAAATAAAGGAGAGAAAAAAGAAACAAAAGAAAAGAAAAAGGAAAAAAGAAGAAAAAAGGGGAAGAGGAAGAAAAACAAAAAAAACGATCAATAGGGATCGTGTATCACAGTGTCATGATGTACGGTGTAAAGGGGGGAAGCAGATGAGGTTTATCCGTGGGAAGAAAAGCCTACGAAAAAGATCACGGTAACCTCAGTCAATATTGTTATATGTTACCACATTTGTTTGCAAGTGGGTAACCCTCTGTTTTCAATTTCTGGGTTCATAAGACTAAGCTCAAGGTGGCTTCATCATTCATACGTGCCATCCTTGCTACATTCACCCATCTTTTTTTAAAACATTCGCTAGACAAAACTTGCCTCTCTACTCTCACTTTCCTTTTCAAGTGGTACTTGAAGAAGTTGATGAGAGATTGACCAGAGAGGAAAGTGTTTGTCTCTAATCCTTTCAGGCGCGTCCACCAGATACATTCTTTCGCCATAGCCACAAGTATGATAAAAATAGCTCTTCCTTCCCGTTTGAAGGAAGGAGGCGTGACAATATTAACGATAGACTCGGCTGATAAACCGACACGTCCCACACGTGACAGCAGTCGTTCGACATAAGCCCACAGGTCGGAGATTGTTGGACACTGCACGATTGCGTGCAGAGCGGTTTCGTCGCTCTGCCCCGTGTTTCTCGAGCCATGCCTATAAAGCTTATCCCGAACGGGCAGCGCTTCACGGTAGTACCGCCAGGCCAGGGATCTCTGGAAGTTATCCATAGGTCCCGCGCCGAAAGTCGTTTGAAACAGGCGGGTCAGGTATTCCTCGTCGACGCCCAGGTTTGCCCCAAGATCGTCGTCGTACCTCCCCTCCACTAATCCCCTATAGAATGCTTTGGTTGTGTTGAAGTCACTCAAGGTCGACCCGGGACGGCAGAGTTGCTTGAGAGCAATGCGACACTCGCGGTGCCATTCGCCCTTCCTCGGCCTCTTTTTGATCCACGACTGCAATTCGGTCATAGAGACGAGCTGCGGGAAAGCGTGCCCCACAAACGGCGACCACACCTGTTCACCGTCGTCTACATAGAGCCTGAGATGTCGCAGTCTCAGCGCGTGTCTGCGCATCATCAACCACGGCATGCCCAGTCCTCCTTTTAACGGGTGTTGACAGCAAATGGATCGCCTGACCATCGGGACGCATCCTTTCCACAAGAAGCGGAAGAGAATGCGTTCTAGTTTGGTGATGGTAGGGTCGGGACAAGGCACGACGGTCAGGCGGTAGTAGATGACGGACGTGATGTACGTGTTCGCCACCTCCGCCCGACCTTTTAGGGACAGTTTCCTCTCGGCCCATTGCCGGGCGAGAGTGACCACCCTACTCGTTATCTCGTTCCAGTTCTTCTCCACTTGGAGGTCCGGACCGAACCAGACCCCGAGCAACTCGACCGGACCGTCGGTCCAGCGTCCCACGACGGAGGCGCTGGTGGACGGCATGGGCTTGCTTCTCCAGGTGCCTAGTCGCAAGCCCACTGACTTTTCCCGGTTGATTTTCGCTCCTGTCACCGCTTCGTAGTTTTTCAGTGTCTCGCCGACCTGCTCGATGTGCTTGTGGCTAGACACTATGACGGTGACGTCGTCCGCGTATGCAGACACGCTCGTCCCGCATCCCAGTTCTCGCGGGATGACCCTCAGAGTTGCCAGCTTCCGCAGTAGTGGCTCGAGAGTCAATACGTATAGAAGCGACGAGAGAGAGAGAGAGAGAGAGAGAGATAGATAGACAGACAGACAGACAGACAGACAGACAGACAGACAGACAGACAGATAGATAGATAGATAGATAGATAGATAGATAGATAGATAGATAGATAGATAGATAGATAGATAGATAGGAGGAGTTCACGAAAAACACAATAGACGAAGACAGGTGGTGTACAAAACAAACAGATGTATTAGTATAACGCTCAGGAATTGAAAAAGTCTTTTACGTTTCGAGCCTACGCTCTTCTACAGAAAGGGACGCAGAAAAAAAACAAGGAGAGAAAAAAATGTGTGTGGTGGCTACTGATCTATCATGGCGACTGATAGATAGATAGATAGATAGATAGATAGATAGATAGATAGATAGATAGATAGATAGATAGATAGATAGATAGATAGATAGATAGATAGATAGATGGGACCTACTGTTGGCGTGTCGTCTTGTTACTAGTTCTAGGGTGAGTGGGTTAAGTGAGCGCTTTCGGATCGATAATCCTTCTTCAGACTTGACATTTTACATGGTTGTTACTGCTGGCGTTGGTCAGAGGTTCTGGAGACGGTAAATGAATTTCCAACTGTCAAGTTCGTTCCGGCGGTTGAGGCTGGTCGCCTTCTTAGTGATGAAATGAGCCATCTTTATTTGGTGGTTGACCGTATCTGTTCCCCTGGCCAATATCCAGTTGGAAGATTCTCCATCGCAATGTCGGTGCTGTTGGAATACAGCGCTTGGAGTTGTGGCCTTGTAAATATGTCCTTTCACTCTGACATGGAGCCGTCGTTTGGTCGATCCAATATATTTATCCCCGCAAATACAGGTCATTTCATATATGACATTCGTTTGAAAACATAGCCTGGTACTGTCCGTTGGCCGGCTAGGCTTGATGGGACATTGGTTCAAACAGCATGTGGTCTGTATGTTGTTGTTGTGGAAATGATAGTGTCTAAGGGTGTGACCTTGTCTCGTGATTCTAGCATGTACATAAAAGCGACGAAAATATTTTGGCAAATTAATTTAAATGTTGAAGTGAATCTAACGGTTTTTGTGTGTTTTTTCACGCTGCAGTTGTTTATATATATATATATATATATATAATATATATATATATTATATATATATATATATATATATATATATATATATATATATATATATATATGGGTATTCTATACTTTATAATTTAGCGAATGTTTGAATAAAACATAGCGGTAAAGTTGCGGGAATCTTTAGTTCTAAAATATTATGTTTACGAAAAATACGGTATCACATGAATTATGTACCTTATGACAAATTACACTCTCTATCTGGATATAATTATATGTATGTTTGCATTTATGGATTTATGGACATATGTGAGTGGATCTGTTTGTAAATACTTAGTTAATACCACGGCCATGGTGCCGTCTGGGACGGGTGGATGTCTGCATGCATGTATGTGCAATCGGTTGAGTTCCTCTGTTTTGCATGTATATAGTTGCGATGGTACCTCTTATATTATTTATATATGTGTTTATTTATGATTTGGTTGTGTATGTGGGTATGTCTGTGTGTATGTGTGTGGGTGTGTGTGTATACATATAACTATGTATGTATGTGCGCATGATTTGTGGATGTGCGTGCGCGTGTGTATGTTTCCTAGCTAACTAACCGTAAAATTTCCATTGTAATTCAAATTTAAAACTATAGGCCAATCGAATCCATCTATGAAAATCAATACCATGCGGGCAGAGGAATTCGACTGATTGCGTATATATGTGGATGTCCGCTTGCATTGGATGGTACAGTCGTGGTGTTATTAATATTAATATTAATTTTATTGACTTTTTGTGTAATGACACATTTAAATATATTGGACTGTTCAATATATATGCCTGCTTGGAATGTGAGTGTACATGTTGTGGTTTATTGATGTTGGTTATGGAACTGTGGAGTTCAATATGGAACATTATTGTGTTTGTTGATATATTGATCTATATTGTTTATATGTATTATTGTGTATATATATATATGTAAGAATAGAGTGTGTATGCACACATATTTATATTTATATGTAATTTTTTTCATACTTGCATTAAATTCTCTGAAGAGGCCGTGAGATATTCTTGTTAATGTCTCATTTATACCTGCTTTATATGGCTAATAGGTTAAATGGGACATACCTGTCTTCACGGCCAAACAGCTGTCAGCTACAATGTAAATGTATTTCTATTTCTATTTCTATTTCTATGTCTTGTTATATTTGTACTATATTAGTATAATATCATTTCTATTGAGTAATGGTTTAATAAAATATTGATTGGGTATTATCTGATGGTTGATGATTGATTTAGATATATTTCTATTTCTATTTATCCGTCTATCTCTATTTTTTCTATATTTGTATATATATATATATATATATATATATATATATATATATATATATATATATAATATAACAGTGGAGTTGTGGGGTACCGCACGAGTGGAATTATATACGAAAGAAGGTTTGAAAATGCAATTTAAAAGATCTTTATTTACTTTACTGATTTCACTCTTTGGAAAAAGATTGTCAAAAGTAACATGTAGAAGTTTGGTTGCGTTAATTATTGGTTGTTGCAAATTGCTACATTACATATATACAGTCTTTGGTAACAGGGACATGTTAAGGACATAAAAGAGTTCAACAAAATCGTTGATGCTTGAAGGAGAGACAAAAAAAGACAGGTCAGTTTTAGCTTCACCACTATTATAATGTAAATCTTTTTGAACTCATAATATTCTGTACGTGTATACTGAACTTTTTTAATAATTCCTCCTGGAAATTACCTTGAGATGTATAATATATTTGTTGTAATCTTTGTGGCCCATTATTCAATGAGCTTGTTAAACTTTTTTTTATTCTCAACATACTCTTGTCACCAAAGAATGTATTTTTATATGGATTATAGTACTCTGTGTCAACCAATATTCTGTGCATGTTTGAATATACAGATACAATACCAATATCAATTCCTTCTGGAAACTATCTTAAGTATGTCCTTGAGAACGATTATTTATGTAGTAATCTTTTGTGCCCAATATTTTAAGAACTTGTTGAACTTTTTATGTCCTTAACATGTCCCTGTTACCAAAGACTGTATATATGTAATGTAGCTTTGCAACAACCAATAATTACGCACACCAAACTTCTACATGTTACTTTTGTCAATCTTTTTCCAAAGAGTGAAACCGGTAAAGTAAATAAACATTTTTTAAATTTCGTATATATATATATATATATATATATATATATATATATAATATATATATATATTGCTGAAAATAGTAAGACAACAAAAGAATGGAAGAAGAACCTCGATATATGTAAATAGACGAATTTACCTGTAAATGTAATACGTGACAATTATTCGGTAGCCATGATAAAACTCCGAATAATTGTCACGTATTACATTTACAGATAAATTCCTCTATTTACATAATATCGAGGTCTCTTTCATTCTTTTGTTGTCTTACCATTTTTATTAATATATAGATACACTAGCATTAAAGACCCGTCGTTGCCGGGTCATAGTGCTAGTGCATGTATATATGTGTATATATATGTGTACATATTACAAGTACATCTATATATATACATCTACACATAAAATGCAAAATACAAAGTTATATCTTGATATCGCTAGTGATAACAATACTCAAAATATATAACAGAGTGGAATTGTTAGCTTTTTTCTCTACATTGTATACTTTATAGACAATAGTCTTTTCTTTAATTTAATTTTTTATTATCCATCTGGACTATTCCATTTCTGCACACTAATTTTATTTTAATTTATTCCCATTCTTTGAAACCACTTATTCAAGTTCAAATCATTGATGCAATTTTATACAATTGCTATTTTTACTTTTGTATGTTACGGTTATATTATACTTTAGTTTGATTTTAATTATTACTTACTATATATATTCAATTGTTATTTTATTTTTATTGTTAAAGTGAAAGCATCTGACAAAGAGAAATATTTTTGTTTCACTTTTACACGTCATACTGAAATAGTGGAGAAGATATGATATTGCTATGGGCTCGCTCTAGGCAAGAATTTGAACATTTTTTTTGCCGATGACACTCCCCGGACCCTAAGTAAGGCATGTGTAAAATTTGAATGAAATTAGTTGCCTAGTTCTCAAGTTTTAGGGAAACACACAGACAAATAGACAGACAGACACACACACACACACATTCTCAGTTTTATATATATAAAGATAAACAACTGCAGCCTGGAAGGTGTTTATAAGCCATTTAAGAAACACACAAAAACCGCTAAATTCACTTCAACATTTAAATTTAATTTGCCAAAATATTTTCGCCGCTTTTATGTACATGAACTAAATTTTGTCAGTGAACAGGTCGCGGTCGCAAAGCGATGAAAATATTTTAGCAAATTGAATTTAAATGTTGAAGTGAATCTAACGGTTTTTCTGTGTTTCTTAAATAGCTTATAAACACCTTCCAAGCTGCAATTGTTTTCGTTCCAGTACACGATCT
>NC_043017.1:16306068-16333568 GCF_006345805.1 Octopus sinensis | reverse complement strand
TGCTGTACCAATTCTGCTATCGACTGTTCTTATGAATAATTCTTTCAACTATTGGCGCAAGAACTGAAAGTTTGCACTGAAAGAACCAGTCGATTGCATCGACTCTGGTGCTCGACTGGCTACTTATTTCGTCCTCTTCGGACTATTTTGAACTCAGAACGTAAAGAGGGATGAATTCCCGCTAAGCATTTCGTCCGGAGTACCAACGATTCTGCTAGCTTACCGCCTAAATAATAATAACAATAATAATAATAATAATAATAATATAATAATAATAATAATAATAATAATAATAATAATAATAATAATAATAATAATAATGCAAGGTCATGTGCTGTTTATCTTGATATGAGATCACCATGTCGCGCACATATGGTTGTGATGCATGTGCCTGGTGTACCCTTATCAGACGGGTAGTCATGATGGGTATATTGGGCTTCGTATATTTTACCCCAGTGTCACTTTGATGGCATGCACTGCTCTCTCACTCAATAATAATAATAACAACAACAACAACAATAATAAAAATAATCCTTTCTTTATTAGCCACAAGGGCCAAGAAAAATAAAATTGGATATTCCAAAACATGAAGGACTAAATGGGGTTACATAAAGTGTCGTGTAAAAAGTCGAAAACAATGAAGAATATAAGAAAATGCCTAAAAGAGCAAGCAACGCAAGTCTACTCATGGAGACCCAACGAAAAATCCAAAAGCGCCCCGACCACTAGGGCAAGAACCCTCTCTCCATCTTTCTCTCTCTCTCTCTCTCTCTCTCTCTCTCTCTTTCTCTCTCAGTCTTGGAAACTCAAAAGCACATGCTCAAAGTAGGCTCGATGATACGGACCATCTTCTCCACATTCACCCACCTTTTAACAAATTTGCTGCAAATCAGCACTTCTCTCTCAACCCTCACTTTCCTTACCAGATGGCATCTGAAAAAGTTGATGAGGTGTTGGCCCTTTCAGTCTAGGTCACCACACAACGTCTTTCGCTGCAGCCACGAGACAAATGAAAATTGCCTCCCCTTGGCGGAATCAGCCGACAAGCGGAACGTCCTATACGTGATAAGTGGGCGTTCCACATCAACCCATATATAAGGTATGCCCGAACACTGGACGAGTGCGCGCAGAACGGTTTCATTGCTCTGCGCACATCTCGGGTAGGTCAGACTGACAGCACTTCCGTGCCTGTAGAGTTTATCTCGAACAGGCAAACTAACCCCCCCCCCGGTAGCATTGCCAAGCCAGGGATTTCTGGAAGTTATCTATAGGCTCCGGCCCGAAAGTCCTCCGGAACAGAGTGGCGAGTTGAAATTCATCGACCCCTTAGAGTCTCCCCGAGGACGTCGTCGTTTCCTTTCACCACTAACCCTCTGTACAGCGTAATAGCAGAACTTCCACTAATCACATTGCCCAACTGAGTGAGGAGCGTGAGTGCCTGGCGACACTCAAGGTGCCAGATACCCAGCCTCCGTCTACGCTTGACCCAAGATTGCAGTTCAGTCAAAGAGACGAGCTGCAGAAAAGCGAGTCTGACAAACGGCAACCACACCTGCTCACCGTCCTCTCGGCTAACCCCATACAATCCAATTGTGCAACTAAGGTGACGTTGAAATCGCCCACTAGTACTAAAGATAGGGACGTACCCAGGAGACCTCCAGATGCCTGAAGTATTCCGGCGTCCTGCACCTTGTCGGTGCCTAAACAGCCACCGGTTTGAAGGCCCCACCGTTAATACCGTTCACGTCCAGGACCACTAGCTTACCTTCTGCGTCCCGGAAGACTGACCTTATTTTGAGATCTAGACCTTTCCGAAACAATACTACTGTGCCCCCACCACCCATTCCCCGCCGACACGGAGATGCGTAGATCTGTAATCATCGAAAATAGGCATGAAAGCTCGCGTCTCGGTTAGTCTGGATTCAGAAACGGCTGTTACATCTATTCCTCGTGACCTGAGGTTGTTGAGTAGGTGGCCTTGTTTGCAAGGGGGAGCCCAGGCCACGTACATTTATGCAACCTTATTTTGAGTAAGACCATTTGAGTGGCTGGTAAGGAGGAAATAGGAGAGGACTACTTACCGTTAGCAGTGTGAAGCCTCCGACCGCCCTACGGCAATTTGGATTTTATGTTGCTGTATGTTGCGATGTTTGAAGTATGTGTGGTGGCGGTGTGTTACCCGTGGGGGAAACAAAGTCATTTTGATCTCTGAATGTTTTTTTATGTATAATAGTAAGTTTGTGTTGTCTGTATTTATGGCGGTGAGTTTTGTGGTGTTTTTCTTAGTTGTGTTTCTTTTTGTGTTGATCCTGTTGTGCCTTTTACTGTTGGTTGTGTCTGTGGTGTTGGAAGCGTGGGTGTCGGTGTGTTGTTGTCTTCGGGTGATTTTGATTGCCTTTCTTTTGGGGGGTACAGCTTGTTTATTTGTTAGTGTACTGTTGTGCATTTTTCTTAATCTTTTGCGTGTGGGTTTTGTCCACTCAACTCCGTTGGCCACTCCGCACGTCATGTCTAAGTGGTCAGGGTCGGGAAGGGGTAGTTCCAGTGGTCGAAATTTGCTGATGTTTTTTGTTCCTCTGGCAAGAGCCGTGTTGTTTTTTGTAGGCGCTGTGGTGGTGGTGGTGGTGGTGGTGGTGGTGGTTATGGTGGTGGAGGTGGTGGTGGTGGTGGTGGTGGTGGTGGAGGTGGTGGTGGAGGTGGTGGTGGTGGTGGTGGTGGTGGCGGCGGTGGTGGTGGTGGTGGTGGTGGTGGTGGTGGTGGTGGTGGTGGTGGTGGTAGTCAGCGCCTCTGCTGTTGTTGGTGTTGTTCTCTCACGTAATGGTTGTTTGTAGTGGTGTTTTTGCTGGAGCCCTTACTGCTTTCTTTTCTTGAGGTTTCTTCTCGTGTTGGGGTTGCTTGTGTTGTTGGGGTTGCTTCAGTTGTTACAGTGTGGGTGGTGCTTGTATCAAGCGGGTAGTGCCCCAATTTTGTTTTAGTTGTGGGCAGAAGGCTTTCAGGCGATTATTCCGTCCGCATTGATGACATCTTGGCCTTCTGCCCTCAACTGTGACGTTCAGCATAGAGCCATCTGGAAGGCTGAGTTGGTCAGGTATTTGTCCCAAAACCCTTTCGTTTATTCGGACCATTATTTGCAATTCCTGACCAGTCCAGTCCACTCGTTTTTTCCTTGTTCCTCGACTTGGATGATTCTGATTTTATCTTCCAAGTTAAGAAGAACGACTACAACAATCCAGTAACTTCTCATTTTTGATGGTATTCCTGGTATTTTTATCTTGGCGAAGCGCCGTCCTAAGTATGTTGGAACTAGGACAGGTTCACTATTTCTCAGACGGGCTTTTGAGTGCTGTTCTGCTACGCCTTCTGTAGCAAATCTAATTGCAATTGTGCCTTATTTCTTACTCCTCGCCAAATAACTTACGTCTTTCCATGTGCATCCAAGCATTTCTCAACTGCTTGCTTTGCGACCGTTTCTATACGTTTATTTTTTAATGATATAGTTTTGTACACTATGGCACGTTTGCCTGTTTTCTTTATAATATCTGTCGGTGTGTTTAGCGAAACACATCTTTCGCTTTTTCTTTTTAAAATGTTTCTGTTGTCTTTGAGAGATTCTACAGAAACATTTATAAATCCATTGTTTGGTTTTGCTGTTGAAGCAAAACCTCGTCTGTTTAATGCATCGGGTTGTTGTTGTTGTTGCTGCCGTTGGGTGTTCAATGTGTTAATGTTAGTGGTAGTAGTGGCAGTGCTTGGATGTACAAGTGTTGCGATGCGAGCAGCGTACATTGGCTGAATTTCCTCTTCTTTCTCGCCATCTCATTTCTTCTTTTTCCTTCTGTTGCTCAGCGTTGCGTGTGCCATTCCAGCGAATTATGGATGCCATGTGACCTGGTTGTGAATTTGTAATCCCGCACTTGGACGGTATTTTGATCAAGAGTAACAGAGTCCCGTAGAACCAGCAAGCCGAACACCTTGAGCTAATGCCCAAGCGAAATGAGATACTAACAAAAAAAAAACATATATGTAAATAAAAAATTTCTTTATTCCTTTGGAACACGAAATCTCAAAAGGGTAGATGTTGTGCGAGAGTACGACGGCCCCTGGCGAGAATGGACTGTACCACAACATATAAATAATAGCGGTCTGAGAAAGTGAGGTAGTTCGTGCTAATTCCACAGTTTGTGTGTTCATAGTTCAAAGTTGAAGTTCAAAATTTACAGTTCGAGTTAGCGCGTTGGATTGTCGGTTCTGGAGAGATTGTTGTTCCGTGTGTTTACTGCCGTTTGTTTCGATTATGTTGTCATTACACTGTTGCAGTATATTCGTTTATCCATAAGGATATAACACCTTTCTTCTTCTGTCTTGCCCTCATTCCATTGTCCCACGAGCTGAATAAAACAAATTACGGTTACAAAATGTTTGACAAGATCATATCACACTTGCTCTACATTGATGATGTGAAATTATAGGCAAAAGATGACAAGGATCTGAGAAGGCTGCTTGTAACTGTGAAAGACTTCAGTGATGACATATGTATGGAATTTGACCTTAACAAGTGTGCAAAAACTTCGTCCAAACGTAGTAAACTGGCATTTAATACCTATTTCTTTACTGCCCACAAGGGGCTAAACACAGAGAGGACAAACAATGACAGACAAACGGATTAAGTCGATTACATCGACCCCAGTGCGTAACTGGTACTTAATTTATCGACCCCGAAAAGATGAAAGGCAAAGTCGACCTCGGCGGAATTTGAACTCAGAACGCAGCGGCAGACGAAATACCTATTTCTTTACTACCCACAAGAGGCTAAACACAGAGAGGATAAACAAGGACAGACAAACGGATTAAGTCGATTACATCGACTCCAGTGCGTAACTGGTACTTAATTTATCGACCCCGAAAGGATGAAAGGCAAAGTCGACCTCGGCGGAATTTGAACTAAGAACGTAGCTGCAGACGAAATACGGCTACGCATTTCGCCCGGCGTGCTAACAGTTCTGCCAGCTCGCCGCCTTAATACCACATTTAATACCACAATGCAATTTAATACCACAATGCAATTTGATCATGATGCATCTATAAAGAACCTGAACCAAAAAGGCTTTTATAAGTATGTTGGGATACAGAAAGGAAAAGGGATTCAACACGGAGCAATCAAAGACAAGGAAAGAGTATTATAGACGTGTCAGAATGGTCCTGAATACTGAGCTGAACTCTCAGAATAGAATTGCAGATATAAGCTATATATACAGATATCCAGTATAGCCTTAATGTCATTAATTGGAATCCGACTGATCTTCAAGCGTATGGACATAAAGGCCAGGAAACTACTGACACTAAACAGGATGCATCACCCAAAATCAGTCGTCGACAGGCTCTATCTCCCACGGAAGGAAGGCAGCAGGGGCCTAATCCAGCTTGAAATGTCGTATAAAACGACCACGATAGGACTCCAAGTGTACATCCGAAGTAACACCAACTGGAAGATACAGCTGGTAAAGCAACACGAACAGTGTAAGAAACTGCACTCAATCCCAAAGGGTGCATGTAAAGGGGGCTTGTTTATGATGATGACAATGAGAACATACCACCTACTAAGACAACAAAAAAGTGTAAAGCAAAAGCCAAACAAGAAAGCTTGAAGGAAATATCAAGACTGTGGCAAGAAAATCCATCGCATGGGCAATACTCTAAACGAGCTGGGGAAGCTGATGGGGATATAAGAAGAACCCTTCAGTAGCTGCAGAGTATTGGTTTCAAAGCCGCAACAGAAGGGTTTATCCTAGTGGCACAAGATCAGAATCTCCTCACCCGGAACTATTAAGCAAATGTCACACACAACGATGTAAACACAAAGTGTAGACTCTACAATGACAAACTTGAGAGTGTTGACCCCATTGATGGTGGCTGCGCAGTCCTTGCCCCTACAGAATATAAAACCAGGCATGATCGAGTTTGCCAATACTTGCACTGAAACATGTGCCGTCGCTATGATATTCTGCACCCTAAGAACTGGTATGAACACCATCCAGGGCCATCCACTGAGGGAGAGACTATTACCATCCTATGGGATTATGGGATACATACAGACAGGCAAATAAATGCTAACGGACCAGACATCGTCATCAAAGGCGAAAAAGAAAAAAAAACATACCTGCCTACTGATAGAAACATTTCAACAAAGGAATTTGAAAAACTGTCGAAATATAAGGACCTTGAGATTGAGATATCTAGGACGTGGCAGTCAAAAACCAAAACCATCCCTGTTGTTGTAGGTGCCCTAGGAATGATCAAAAAAGACACAAATTTTTTGACCAGATCCTTGGGAAACCAACACTCTATAAGACTCAAAATCTTTTGTTGACATCAAACGCCTACATTCTCAAAAAGTTTCTCTCCATCTAATATAAATGTACCTTAGGTCTCTGGTTGGTACCCGGTCAGAAGATTGAGTTGCATTTATTATCATGCAAATCAATCTGAAAATATTAATAATAATAATAATAATATTTACCTGAGAAAAAAGAAAAGCTGAATTTACCTGAGATAAAAGAAAAGCGGAAGCAAGATATCCTTGCCAAAGCACAAAGGATCCGCCGGTACGAGAAACGCCAGCGCTTCTTTGAACAAAACAAAAAGTTCAACTATTTACCTGAGATAAAAGAAAAGCTGAAGCAAGATATCCTCGCCAAAGCACAAAGGATCCGCCGGTACGAGAAGCGCCAGCGCTTCTTTGAACAAAACAAAAAGTTCAACTATTTACCTGAGATAAAAGAAAAGCGGAAGCAAGATATCCTTGCCAAAGCACAAAGATCCGCCGGTACGAGAAACGCCAGCGCTTCTTTGAACAAAACAAAAAGTTCAACTATTTACCTGAGATAAAAGAAAAGCGGAAGCAAGATATCCTTGCCAAAGCACAAAGGATCCGCCGGTACGAGAAACGCCAGCGCTTCTTTGAACAAAACAAAAAGTTCAACTATTTACCTGAGATAAAAAAAAAGCTGAAGCAAGATATCCTTGCCAAAGCACAAAGGATCCGCCGGTACGAGAACGCCAGCGCTTCTTTGAACAAAACAAAAAGTTCAACTATTTACCTGAGATAAAAGAAAAGCTGAAGCAAGATATCCTTGCCAAAGCACAAAGGATCCGCCGGTACGAGAAACGCCAACGCTTCTTTGAACAAAACAAAAAGTTCAACTATTTACCTGAGATAAAAGAAAAGCGGAAGCAAGATATCCTTGCCAAAGCACAAAGGATCCGCCGGTACGAGAAACGCCAGCGCTTCTTTGAACAAAACAAAAAGTTCAACTATTTACCTGAGATAAAAGAAAAGCTGAAGCAAGATATCCTCGCCAAAGCACAAAGGATCCGCCGGTACGAGAAACGCCAGCGCTTCTTTGAACAACAACAACAACAACAACAACAATAATAATAATAATAATAATAATAATATAATAATAAATTCCCTGATGCAGTACCAGACAGTGGCTCTCGTGGCTTCTGATCTTAACTGATTGGAAGTGTTATCATGTACATTGTTTTGTCTTGGTATAAAAGATGGGCTACAGCAAATATTCTGCTCAATACCACAGATTTGCTTGTCAGTTGTTTTACCTTAACCAGTTGAGCGTGTCCCTTAGTGGCTGACGATATGTGCATCTCTGACCACGAGCAGAAGTAACGGGGGAGCATCATAGCTGTATGTTGAAAGGAATTCTTGGAGGTTTGGATAATTCACCTTTGGAAACATGCGTAGTTCGTTCAACATCCTTAAACAATCCTCATTCAGGGACCTTTTGAGCGGGATGGGCTACTTGACCAGAAGAAAATTCTAACTGGGCCCCACCTACAAGGTCATGCGCTGTTTAACTTGATATGAGATCACCATGTCGAGCACATATGGTTGTGATGCATGTGCCTAATGTACCCTCATCAGACGGGGTAGTCATGATGGGTATACCGGGCTTCGTATATTTTACCCCAGTGTCACTTTGATGGCATGCACTGCTCTCTCACTCAATAATAATAATAATAATAATAATAATAATAATAATAACTTCGAAAAATACTTTAAGAATGAGAACCCAGGTTCGAAATTTCCCCAAGACCCCTGATGAAGGCTGGAGGGTATATCATCCGAAACGTTGTGTTAACATCAAACAAGATGAGGACAAATATCCGTCTGATGTAAATAATGTAAATAATATTGTTTTAGAGAATGTTTAAGAAACCATAAGAAAATTATGAGTTTGTTTTAAAACAGAGACAGTATTCTACGCTGGATATGGGCAGTTCCCATGAGCACTATCTTTTGAATTTCTACCGTTTCCTGGTATCTGAGTTAGGTAGCAATCAGCCCCTTTTGCTATCATTCCCAGGGCACCTATGACAACAAGAACCCATGAGAGCCCTCTGGGGGATATTTGTCCTAGGGACACCACATAGAGTACAATGAGTGGCTGAACTTGAAGCAATTCAATGAAGCTACACTCAAAGAAGATTGTCTCAGTGTAATAGAATTGTTATTGGTAAAAACTGAAAAGGTTGTGACTCCCAGGTGCGGAGGGTGGAAAGATGAGGTGTAATATACACTTGGAAGATATGGAACGTCTTGTCCTGGACCTTACTTTGGCATTGGAAGTTACAAAAATTCCAGAACGTAGTGCCAAAGATCCCACCCATACCTATTTCTTTATTACCCACAAGGGGCTAAACATAGAGGGGACAAACAAGGACAGACATAGGTATTAAGTCGATTACATCGACCCCAGTGCATAACTGGTACTTAATTTATCGACCCCGAAAGGATGAAAGGCAAAGTCGACCTCGGCGGAATTTGAACTCACAACGTAATGACAGACGAAATACCGCTAAGCATTTCGCCCGGCGCACTAACGTTTCTGCCAGATCCCACCCATACCGTCGAAATATAGGACCGGATACTGCAACAGTTTATGATATAAGTGCTCACAGTCTTTCAATATCCTCCTGAAAAGACTTGAGAGACCTACATGGAGTGGATACAGACGTCTTCAAACCAGAAATGGATTTCCTAGTCAAAAGTCCCAGATGAGCCAACTTCACATCAGGAAAGGCAATCGAAAGTGGTAATGCTGAACTCCCTCATTCACCAAGCCAACCATAGAAAGAGTATTAAGGAAAACGTAGCAAAACCAATAGTGGTATTCAGCACGGCCACAGCTCACGAGCTGAAGCAGATAATAAAAATTGGAAAAGAAAAAGCGTGTGTGTGTGTGAACAGCAAAGATTTATTACCACGGCATATTGTAAGATGTGAAAGATGAAAGAAGAACAGAGATCGATGTTGTAAAGAAGTATTTATTTACCGTTACTTTGATAAAGTTTTCTATGTTTTTGTTTTTATGTTTTCGTTTCTCATTGTGTTCAACGTTTTTTAATGTCCTGTACCCATATATGCATGTATATATACATATAGATGTAGGTATGTGCATATATGTATGTATGCATATATTTATATATATATATAGAGAGAGAGAGAAATTCAGGGTGAGTACTTGATAATTGTAAGCACCTGTATATACCGTTTGGTGGTGTAGGTGGTGGAGTAAATTAATCAAAATTAAAACATGATGCCAAATCATGTTTTTATTTTGATTAATTTATATATATATGTATTTATATATATATATTATATATATATATATATATATATATATATATATATATATATATATATATATATATATATATATATATATATATATATATATATATATATATATATATATTATATATATATAATATATATATATATACACGGCTCGGCTTGTGTAATAGTATAACACAGTTCGTAAAGCATGCAAGGTAATGAAAGTTCATTTTGGCCGCCTGTGTATGTGTGTGTACACGATCTCATGGTAGTATAAAGAGAGAGATATGGTAATGTCACAGAGAATAGAAAGTGAGTCAATGAAAAGTGAGGGTGGTGGGACAAAATCGCTGCTTCGTTGGTGAGTTACCATGGCTGTCCTTTTTCTGCTTTTCCATTCACAGACTGCGTTTCGTTGAGCCGCCGGTCAGCCAGACTCGGTTCACACTGATTTCTTTATTGCCAATACATGGCTCACATAGAGGGGACAAAACAAGGGCGAAACAAACACATTTAGGGACTGGTGTTATACATTATTTAGTTCGATATAATGAATTCGAATGAATTTGAAAAATACAATGAAATCTTAGCATTAAAAATTAAATAATAATATATTTTTCCGGATTTCTGTTCGACCGCCGGGGGTTTTTTTTTTCTCTTTTTTACTCTTTATAATAATTTTTCGTTTAATGTTTCTTCCGTTTTTCTTTTCCCTTTTTTCCGTTCAGACCGGCGACACCGGCGTAGCCCCATTCACTCTCAACTTCCTTACATTTGTCCATCTTTTCTCCAACGCTCTTTGAGGCAGAGGCACCTCCTCTCCAGACTCATCTTCCCTGGCAGGTGGTAGTTAAAAAAAAACTAACCAACCCGTGTCCGGAGATAAAGTTGCCTGTCTCGATTCCTCTTCTACGCCTCCTTATCCTTGTTCAAAGAGGGAGGCGGTACAATCTTGATGAAGACTCAGTCGATAACCGTACTCTTTCCGTATCTGACACCAGTTGTTCCGCATGGGTTATCAATCCCCTCAGTTCTTCACCATGTAGGAAGGCGTGTACGACAGTTTCACTGACACGCCCGCACCTCGGGTCCGTGGGTAGACTTTGGCTTACGAATCTACTCTAATCTACTCTAGGCCTGCATGAAGCCCCAAAAAAGTTTTCTATCTTTTTGATTTTATGTTTTCGTTTCTCATTGTGTTCAACGTTTTTTAATGTCCTGTACCCATATATGCATGTATATATACATATAGATGTAGGTATGTGCATATATGTATGTATGCATATATTTATATATATAAAATTATAATTTAGGGTATCTAAGAGATACATTCACGCTGGAAATAGCAGCCAAAACTTGACTCTATTTCCAGCGTGGCGGTATCTCTTAGATACCCTAAATTATAATTTTAATAATAATTATTACCTTTGAAGGTTTTTATTCCCATACTGGCCACCTGATAAGATCGATAATTAAAATAACGATCTTATCCTTATTTATATAAAAAAAAATATATATATATATATATATACATACATACATACATACATACATACATACATACATACATATATATACACATATATATATATACATATATATATATATACACACACATACACACATACATAAATGCACACACACATAGATAGATAGATAGATAGATAGATAGATAGATAGATAGATAGATAGATAGATAGATAGATAGATAGATAGATAGATAGATAAGTTTCTTTATTGGCCACACAGGGCTGCACACAGATGGGACAAGTTACAAGGTAGAGCTTTTCTTTTGGGGGATGAAAAAAACAAAAAACAAAAAACAAAAGAAAAAAAAGGTGGCGTAGGTTTTCGATCAAAAGGGATCGTAAAAGGAAAAAAAAGAACAAAAAAAGGAAAAGAAAAAAAGGAAAAGGAACAAAAGAAAAGAAAAGAAAAAAGAAGAAAAAGAAGGAAAAAAGGGGGAAGAGGAAAAAAAACGATCAATAGGGATCGTGTATCACAGATAGATAGATACTACGGACTTATTTCAGTTTCCTTGTACCAAATCTACTCACCAGGCTCTGGTCGGCCCGAGGCTATATTAAACATTTGCCGAAGGTACCACGCAGTGAGACTGAACTCGGAACCATGTGGTCGGGAAGCAAGCGTCTTACCTCACAGCCTCGCCTACGCCTATATAACCAATTTATTGCACAAGAATTTTAACAGCAAAGTCTCACATGGACCTCCAAGAGCCAATCCATTCATTAGACTAAGGAAATAGGAAGCGAAATAGTAGACGACAGGTAAAATAAAAGGGAGACTCACCTTCGTAAGTTTATCATTTTGTTGTGTCTGTAGAGAGTCATTATGCCAATATTAACCGATGCACTGGTTTAACTCTATGGTTGATTATATATACATAAATATATATACATATATGTTTTTTTGTTATGTATTTCCCATGCGTCATCGACCGAAACATCACTGTGTTTGTTATTTAAGCACAATCCTTTGTTACCAGGAGAAAACGATGTCTGAATAATACAAAATACAACAACAGTATCTTGGACTTTGATATTCGTTGCAACATCCACGTTAATTACGATTAAAACAGTTTGGATAATTTTTTTTTTTTTAATCCACATGTGGGGGTGGGGGTAAAAGAATGAGTGAGTATTTGTGTGTGCGTGTGTACGTGTCTGCATTTCTAAGTGTCTGTGTGTGTGCGTGTGTACACACGAGTGTCAATTTGGATCAAACGAAAACCGAGAATGCGCGCGCGCGCGTGTGTGTGTGTGTGTGTGTGTGTGTGTAAGAGAGTGTGTGTGTGTCTGTGTCTGTGTTTGTGTGTATGTGAATGTGTGTGTGAGTGTGTGTGTGTGTGTGTGTGTCAGTGTGTTTGTGTGTCTGTGTCTGTGTTTGTGTGTATGTGAATGTGTGTGTGAGTGTGTGTGTGTGTGTGTCTGTGTTTGTGTGTGTGTGAGAGTGTGTGTGTGTGTGTGTGAGTGAGTGTGAGTGTGTGTGTGTCTGTGTGTGTGTGTGTGTGTGTGTGTGTGTGTGTGTGTGTGTGTGTGCGTGTGTATTTGTGTGTGTGTGTGTGAAGTTGATGCTAAGATTAATGCATACGTCAAGGATTATAAATCATTATACACGTGTATGTAAGCTTTATCCTCCGAACTCCAAAATATATTTTGTAATATGGTCGTTGCAGAATATATATATTTGTTGGTGCTATTTTTCCTATTCAATTTAGTAAAATATAAATCGAATAAATAAAAGGAAATATAAATTAAGCAACAAAATATTAAACGAAATCACCATTTTTATCGCAAACGTCGAACTTAAGTCATTACAATAGGAGCTTATTATGACACATCTAATAATATAAGCCTTTGAGTAATACGTTGACTTAATCTGCTGTAAGTAGTCTTGTTATATGTATTAATGAATTTCGTGATTAATTATTTGAGATACCTGATATCAAATTTGTTCACCTTTTCATATCAGGGCATTCAAAAAAATATAGTGAAGGCTGACTATTCGGTAACTGAACAATGGTGCGTGCACATATGTACCCGCATTTAAGGAATAAGTTACTTTGCAGGTTTAGTATATTATGGGGTACCCAAAAGTAAACAGAAACGTTCTCTGTGTGATAAACCCGTGGTAGGTCAGGCTTCCGACCGGCGTTATCTATTGAGGTCATACTGTGGGTGCGTCTTTGTTTTGCAGTGCTTCTCCTCTGTTCGTCGATTTTTGCGATGGCTGAAAACAAAGGAACGGCGTGCTTCCGTGAAATTCCGTTTTCTACCGGGAGAAACGACAACCGAAACAGCTGTCACGCTTCAAGGAAGCCGCTTTTGAGCAAAACACAAGTTTACGAGTGGTTTCCACGTATAGCGGGCTGGATGTGATGTGCTATATCATGTGGATATGATGTAGCCCACTACAGAATGTAGGGTGTAGATGTAACGCTTCAGGGTGCTCCCGTCGGAGTAGCCAATGAAGATCGAAGAATCAACACCAAGAAGGAAGAAATATTATTTGCATATGTTTATTCGTTTACCCGACAGTTAGTTGAAGAGACAGTAGCAATTCTTCAAGGTTGGCTCACTAGTTAGTAGTTGATAGTGTAGAAGAAGGTTGTCGGTCAGCAGAGAGTGAAAGAGTAAGGCATGCACGATGCTGACTAGAAAGGAAGAAAGAATAAAGGTGGCATCGTCTTTCTTGCGGCCGAAGAAACTGCTGTTCTTGGTCATGACTAACGCAAAAGAGCGTGTTGCTCGTTGGTCATAGCTGACACATCAGAGGAAGAGATAGGAAATTCTCTCTGTTATATAAACTATGGTTAGTAATATAGGTCAAACCTTAAACAAAAGACTGACCTTTCCTTGACCAGCACAGGTCGTAGGGGGTCGAGTGTTTCCTCATCAATCAACTGGTGTGCAGAAGATTTCCCGCTAGTTTTGACAAGCAACAAACAGGTGGATTTGGTTTCAAATCTCAGGCAGGGTCAAGCTAGATGCCTACACATGCTTTAGGAATGGTCACTTGTCGCTTGAAGACCAACCTCGTTCAGGACGACCATTGACCTCCAGAACGAATGAAAAATCATGAAAACTCATGAACTGATCTTGGAGGACCGTCACTGAAAATTGACGAACGTGTTGATATGACTGCTGTGTCCTGGAGATCCTGCTTACGAATTCTGAACGAGGAATTGCGAACGAAAAGAGTTGCAACAAAATTTGTTCTTCATTTGCTCACGGAAGATCAAAAACGGTCACGACTGAATGTGTGTCATGAACTGAAAGAATAGTTAGAAATTGATCCGGACCTTTTTTTCGAAGGTCATCACTCCTGACGAAAGATGGTGCTACGGCTACGATTTGGAAACGAAGCAGCAATTAAGTCAATGGAAGCATTCGATGTCACCACACCACAAAAAACGTGTCAAGTAAAGTCCAATGTTAAGACGATGCTAATTTGTTTCATTAATGCGAAAGGAGTTGTCCACACAGAATTAGTTCCTCCTGGTCAAACTGTTAACTTGGCAATTCTGAAGCATTTTATTTTACAACTAGCAGTATCGCCCGGCGTTGCTCGGGTTTGTAAGGGAAATAACTATATAAGCATTTTTAGAGAGTTATAGCCAAAACATAGCAAAAAAATGCATTAAAAATGGAAAAAAAATGATGGTAAATTTTTTTTAAATCGTTGACTCATCGTAGACATTTTTAGAGAGTTACTTCCCTTATATAATAGCGAAAAAATGCATTAAAATGGAAAAAAATGATGATAATTTTTTTTTTAAATCGTAGACTCATCGTAGACGCGCGCTAATACCCAGAAGGGCTCGATATGAATCACGACTATAAGATACCCGGTTTTGGTTAAACTGCACCGCAAAATGTGGGAGTAGTTAGGAATCTAAATCGTAGCAGACAGCCACACAACCTCTCTTTTATATATAAAGATGTCATACGGAATGTCCTTTTTATGGTTACGACGACCTTCACGGCAAAGAGTACATGCAGTTGCATATACAACCGGGCATAGTTTTCTGTCCAGGGTCTTTGAACCAGCTTGGCTCTAAGCCACCTGAATTCAATTAGTTGTTTACTGGTTCAAGAAGTGGGGTGAAATTGGTTTGAATCTAAAATCTGATCTGTTTGTAAACTTGTGTGGTTGACCTCGGTTTCACACCTGTTGCTGGCCGAAGTCAAGGTTCTATTTAATTGGACCAAAGTTTATGTTACTATTTTCGCGGGTTTCTTGGTATATTGTAGTAGTTGGGTACTTTGTACTTAATAAGCTTGCTTTTAAGTATAGTTCTTGTATATTATTGTCGGGTGGTTCAGTTCCGTGTTATCTTCTAAGTTATTCAGATATTTTCGTAGCTGTGGTGTTAACTATGCTGAGTCGTTGAAAGGTAAAGGAATATATACTTGATTGACTGAAAAAGAGACTATGTATTTGGGGAGTTGTGCTTTTATCTTTACTACTCAGTTATCTAGAACGTGTGTTAAATTTCTTAAAAGTCTTGTTATGTTTATGCAAGAATCTTAGGATCGGTTCCAGCTTGCTATTAAGTAATTTGTGTCTCGATGTAAAGATTTGATACAGTTCTTCCATACATAACATTTATTTACCCCTCTTCCATACAGCTTAGCCATACTAATTATCTCCTACTCTGTGGTAAAGCTCTGGTTTCAATCTTTAAGGGACCATAGTAGTCTGCTTAAGCTCGTGTAGTTCATCTTACTTCTATCCCTGAACAGCACGAGCTTAAGCAGACTAATAAGCTTAGAGACGAAAGTGTATTAAGCTCGGTTTTTACTTTCGCTGGCGTGGCGGCGATGTCCTTTACTGTTGTTAAAGCTACGCCAGTATTCTTTTTCTCCGACGAGAACGCGTCGTCGAACATTATGATTACTTCTTTCTCAGCCATGCTTCAAATTATTTGGAAAATAGCAAAATATTTGCTTTCTCCGATAGTTGGCGAATATATAAAAAAAAATATTGATATGCACTCTCTGCAAAACGGGGGATGTTTCTAAACAAAAGTACTATCAGGACAGTCCAGACAATGTCAGAAACAAGGTGATGACAATAAAAATGAAAGAACGGTGTCTTGGATGGACGAAAAGATTAAAGACACTCTCACAGGGGAGATAACCAACGTTACGATAATTCGATGTCAAGCAAACGTAAACCAGATGTTAATCGTTTACTGAGTGTCCATTGGTCGACTTTTAAATTCTGACAGGAGGTATTTATTGAAATACGAACATACATAAAAAATCTCGTTCCTCAAACATCTGCTTGACCTCAAGTACCATGCGCCCATTTTGTCCACTAAAGACCGAATCATGGCTTCGATGCAACGTTGCACTTCTGCCACACGGGCCCACGAGCCGCTTTTGTTCCTCCTTGCCTTACAGCAAGCACCTTAACTCTGACAATGCAAACTTCGTGTTTAGCGTTGAAGAATTGGCCCAGGGCCAATCACACAGCAAGTATGTCAGTTGCTATACCTTGCTATAACTAAAATTAAGATAAAAAGATTCATAGGACACACACCTTGATTGCAAAAATAAAAATGAATGTATAAAAGAAAAGAGAGCCTATGAACAACACACTTTCACAAATAAATTTATGAGAGAGAGAAAGAGAGAAAAACAAAGACTATATTGACAGCCCAGTCCAGAAATTATGTAATGCCAAAATATCTGGCTGAGGGGAAAACCATTGAATGTGAAAAGAAGGATATGCTGAATGTTTTGTAGTTAGATTTAGCAAAGGCTTATGGATCTGTAGCAACAAGGGAATACTTCAGGATTCCAAAATGCACATTGCGTTTTTCTTGTGATGGACATGGAGGGACATAACTATTTTAGCGGGGTCCAGCTGACAGAGTTTTATCAGAGATAATTGCCATAAATTTGAGAAGATTCCCACCAACTGTCTGACTTCAAGTGTCCTAAGATCGGCGCAGTGTGGAATATTGTATGTGTCCGGTTATGTGTTTTCTAGACGTTGCGATTCGGGTGAAAAGATTATTAAGAATTTCAACTTCTGTTTCATTTTAGACCACGTCTTCTCTGCAACCAGAGGTAACTTCTCTGTAACAGAATATTACAGCTACTTTTTATATACACTTTAAATGTTACGACTATTGTTATTTTAATATAATGCTGTTCGAAGTACGAAGGCAAGCTTTCATACAAATCAATGAATGTCTTGTTTACTAATTTCTATATTGCAACGAAGGTTCCGACTTACCTCAGAATGTCCTGTGATGTTCAACCACTGCGGAGGCCAAATAATGCTGAAGGACTGGTATCTGATAATGCACTGGCATCATTCTCAGTGAACTCTGTTTTATAATACTCAAAGTTTCCCAGGAGAAATTTTCTGAGACAAAATACCACAGTTAGCGACGTTCTGCGCGTGGATATACATTACGTTAAAATGAGTGCCAGAGTACTTCTCTGTCGTGTTTGAGAGAGTTTACATCAGCCTCTCTATATATGTGTATGCATGTACATGCGCATGCCTGTACCTGAACTTGTGTGTATGTATCTTTGTCTCCAAGTCCTTTTTCATGAATTAGTAATTTGCATGACTAATTGTGTTAGCTACAACTAAAATCGAAGATTACAAATGTGAAACAATGTACCGTTCTTGCATTCGAGTGTACGTGTCACTTTAAACCTTTATCTAAATGTGCATGTTTGTACTTGTTTGTGTGTTTGTGTGTATGTGTGTGTGTGTGCGATTTTTCGTTTCCTCATCTTTTATATATTATACTGTCATCAATTGGAAAGCTATTGCCTGTTACTCTATTTGCCAGATTCTAGATCAATGATTACAAATGTAAATTGCTATACTCTGAGTTAGTGTGAATGTGTAATTTTTATATCACTGTTGTATGTGTAAGTATGTATGTATATTTATATTTATATATTTCTTTATTACCCACAAGGGGCTAAACATAGTGGGGACAAACAAGGACAGACAAAGGGATCAAGTCGATTACATCGACCCCAGTGCGCAACTGGTACTTAATTTATCGACCCCGAAAGGATGAAAGGCAAAGTCGACCTCGGCGGAATTTGAACTCACAACGTAACGGCAGACGAAATACGGCTACGCATTTCGCCCAGCGTGCTAACGTTTCTGCCAGCTCGCCGCCTTCATATAAGACTGGAATCACACACCCACCAAATTCTCGACCACGCCATCGCGCTTGACTGCCTCCACACGCTAAAGCTGTTCGATCCAATGCCATAAACACCCTCCTTCATACACACCTCCGTTAACCTTCAATTCTGTGTATTTTATTTTTATTATTTTTTCTTCTATTTTTTAACAACCGCTTCTTGACCACAACTATAAACACCCCCTCATCCCTATTTACATTAGATTCTTGTGATTTATTTTTCTAGTTTCTTCCTGACTACATCTTCCTCACTTAACCGAAATGTATCTGAACTGCGAGCAACTCACCACCAGCATATAACTTGGAGCGAAAAGAAAATGTAAATCTGTTAACTTTTGAAGCATGTTACGTCACCTGATGAGGTTTACTTCACTGTGCGTTGCATCTGATGTCATTACATCGTCCCGCACCAACGAGGGAGCACTGCAGAATGAAGCCGAAACGATTGTTGTGCCAATATAGCTTCTAGTTACACTCCGTCTTCCGTATCAATCGTATTTGTATTGTATTTCGTCTCCGAAGAATGCAGATGTAGAGATTTCATCAAAACTACTCAGGATCACCCATAAATAAAGGTGACGATACTTTTTACACAGTCAGACGTCATGACTTTCAGCCATTTGTCACTGTCAACCTTAAAGCCAGCTGTTACAGATCAGAAGTTCCTCGCTGTACTAAATACATTAAATCTTATCTCATGAGCCATATACAATGATTTGCTTTCTCTGCGGTTGCTGACAATTTCATTGAAAGTTTCTTTCTTTCTTTTGCCGCTTTACAAAGCTTCTCCGCATCGACTCAGCCCTGGTTCTAACAAATTTTCTAACATTCACTCCCACAGGAGAGCATGTTGTTTTTCATCCCGTATTTTGCCAGCTTGATGTACCTTCCATCGTCCCAAATCAAACTCGCCATTGGTTTTCACCTCTCAGGTAATTGTCAGCTCTGCCATCTTTATTCCGCCTTCCTCTCCGTGTACCTCATACGAGGTCAGCTCTTTACATGGTAAAATATGGTCAGCGATATTTAATGTCATAGTCAGCAATACCACACACGTACCATCCCATTTTAGATTGGTCTTCTAACAGTTTGCCTTTCTTGCAAAATTCATAGTTCGTTTTTTTTTTTATTTTGCATTATATATTGTTTGTAGCCTTTACTCTGATGTATCAAACTAAGGACTTTATTTCATCGACATGTCTATCTGTACTCCAAGCTGAGGGGGTAGAGTAGTTGGTGAGTACGTGCTCGTCACTCAAAAATTCCCACATTTACACAAGCCACTCTTATCTATTTTCCAATGGTTTACGCTTGAGAGACTAAGATTCATGTGGAGACAAGCTTGTGTCCGTCGCCCATAATGAAAATTCGTCCCATTTTATTTGTCACTCAACTCCCCCCAAACAACATTGCACAAAATGACTTCTTTCTTCATTGCACAAAACGACATTTTCTTCTTTTTATTCGTATGATATGAACTTGGAATTTGCAAGCCCTGAGGCAGGAATAGTTTTAACTCCAACCCTCACATATTTATTATTATCTCGGGTACAAGACAAAAGTCAAAGCTAAACAACATTTAATAAGACCAAACATCTCAAGACGGTTACAATACCAGTGATTGTAGGAACACTTGAAATGATCAGTAAAGGAACTGAAAATTATTTGAGAATGATCTCTGGATTTTTTGTAATGTTTGTAATGCCTGATTACACACAATTATAAAACCAAAATAATGAAAACAAGTTACAACACCAAATGCAGAATGTGCAGCCAGCACAATGAGACAGTTGACCACATTATCTCGGGCTGTCCAGTCCTTACCAAATCTGAATATGTATACAGACACGGCAAAGCAAGCAATTATATCCACTGGACAATATGCCAACATTACAACATCAAAACTGACAGCAGGTGGTATAAACATGTGCCAAGCAAGGTACAAGACAAAGATCATCTGTGATTTGCCGGTTCAAACCGACAAAGAAATAAAAGCTAATCGCCCAGAATCGCCCAGACATAATTGTCAAGGATTAGGGAAAAAAACATCTACTTACTGATTGACATTGCAGTCCCTAGTCACCAAACTATTGTCAAAAAAGAAGTGGAGAAATTGTCGAAATACAAAGACCACAAAATTGAAGTATTAAAATGTGTGGCAAGAGGGTAAAACCAATGCCAATAATAATTGGAGCATTGGGCATGATAAAGAATCAAATGAACAAAAATGTAGAAGCTATACCTGGATCTTCAACACTACACACTGTCTAAAACATAGCACTGCAAGGAACATCCTACGCAAGACACTAGCAATCCAATAATACAACCTAAACAAAACAACCTACAAGACACACTCTATACAGCGTGTGCCCAGTGAAATAAAATCCACCAGCAGGCTAGAAAAACCAGAGCATTACACACTCAACACAGAATAGAACAAAAGACGGCACCACACCTCAAGGGGGAAAAGACTAACACAACACAGCACCGAGAAGAGTCCGCACACTCCCAACATCAGAAAAGAACACACAATGCTGCACACACCCCCAGCAACACGGAGGCGTAGCAGGTGACGCAGTAGAAATTTGCCTCGATCTACCAAATGTTGAACAGTTATATAACATGTCCCAGACCAGCGATTCCTTTCGTTTCGAGGTGATCCAAACACATTGAGGAGCCTCGATAATGGCGAAATGTCAATATATACCATTGTCGATCACTTCGGGACGGGTTGTCTCGCCTGGTCTGGGACACGCGATGTTCTTTAACAGTGTCGTATAGGGACCTTTGCCAGGATGCTATCCCGCAGCAAATGGCCGTTTAAACAAAACACATGTGCAACCGATATTGCTTTACGTGCGTAATTTAATTTTATTTCATACTAGCAGTATCGCCCGGCGTTGCTCGGGTTTGTAAGGGAAATAACTATATAAGCATTTTTAGAGAGTTATAGCAAAAAAATGCATTAAAAATGGAATAAAAAATGATGATAATTTTTTTTTTAAATCGTTGACTCAGTGTCTTCAAGCCATGAAGTCGTTGTTCTAAAAGAACGCTGGTCTCCTTGACAACGCATTACGACGTTGATTTCCTTACACTCCCTTCCCCACAGCTTCACAAGGGAGAGAAGAAGGGGGAGAAGCAAACAGGTGCAGGCGTGAGCGTGGACGCCAACTCCGCCGCCATCGACACACGAAAAAATGTGCATTAAAATGGAATAAAAATTGATGTTAAATTATTTTTAAAATCGTAGACTCATCGTAGACGCGCGCTAATAGCCAGACGGGCTCGATATGAATCACGACTATAAGATACCCGAATTTGGTTAAACTGCACCGCAAAATGTGGGAGTAGTTAGGAATCTAAATCGAAGGGGACAGACACTCACACAACTACAGTTTTATATATATAGATGTGCTACGCCGCAGTACATCAGCAAATAAACTTCACTCAATAATAACATACAAACAATCGTTTCGTTCTGAGGTGATCTGAGTACATTGCAATGATAAGCCACAAAATTGGTGAAATACCCGTATCTTCCATTCTCGATCCTTTCGGGGCGAGTTGCCTTGCCTGGTCTGGGACACTCGGTGTCCTTTAACCTTCGGCATCGTATAAGGAATGTTCCCCAGACGCTACCCCTCAACATATAAACAAAATACATACACTATTATATATGAGCAAACGGCAATGTAGACATTACCAGAGCTGCTTTTAATTTGTAATTATGTGTGTGAGTGCGCACGCATTTGTGTGTGTGCATTATTTTCTATGTATCGTATCAAATTATGTCCTGATGTCCAAGGAGAAGGGATTTGATGGGAAATAGATTTTTAAAAATTCATTCATTGGGTGAATGGGCAGAAAGGTTAGTTTTTATACTATGAAATCACTAAAAAGCAAGGGTGCTTTGCAATAATCTGAATTTAAAGCTATTTGCATCCGGTTTATTAACCTGCAATTGAAACTGTGCCGGGAAATGCCTTTTGATCTTTAATAGTGATGGAAGGTTTGGAGATAACGAGGTTGTCTGCTCAGTTTTCTACTACAAACTGACAAAAGAATGTTATAAAGTTTCTGGAATGCAATTTGATTGTTCTTCAAAGAGAAAAGGTACCGATGTTTCTCTATATTAAACTCATTATTCTTGCTTCATAGACAGAGATTAATAAGAGTAGGGTGAGAATAACATTTTTATTATACAAAAGAAAAAAAAATGCACTCAGTACTCTGCTTCAGTTATGGAAATATTGTGGGAAATGGTGTGAAAAAAGTGTACATATGTATACTTACGTGAGACTCCGAATTTTGACGAAGGGACTAATCAACTAATTACAAATAAACTAAAGTTTAGAAACATTTAGTGAATATTTATTTTTCAGCTTTAAACAGACACACAAACCACGTGCTTGAGCGCATATACAAAATATGCACGCACGGAGAGAGGGAAGGAGTAACGTTTTGCTGTCTCTCGATTGGATGATCTATTGTAGACAACTCACACATGACTGCTTGTGTTCAACCTTTAACGTAATAGTATTCGATGCGTCTGCGATACAGCGATTTCAGCTGCGATGTTAATATAAAAAAATACACATTTACGAAATCCTATAATTCGTGTGCAATGTTGCATCAACTTCTAATACGTTCGACGGTTTCCACAATAAAATGTAAACAGTTTCGCATCAAACATGTTAGGTATTGTAAATACAGAGACCATCAAATACAAAAAACAGCTTAAGTAGTTTGATGTGTTCTAATATAATTAGACATTGCGAAAACAGGACTAAAGAATGCTATTTGTTACAGTAGCAATATTTCCTGAGGATAAAGTCATGAACACACTCAGATTGATGTCCATAGCGATTTATTCGACTAATTTCCCCCAACAATGAAAACTGCTCATTGTCACTGTAATATCTTACTGTTCCTTCAAACAAACCTTCACCGGGAAGTGTTTGCATAATAATTCGGTAATCCTTATAAGTCTGAACTCCTTTGCCTAAATAGGAAAGTACCTGGTCATTCATCACTGAAATTTCAGCATTTTTGATTTCCTGTAATTTTAACCTGGCACACACTTTACTAGAATTTGATGTCATGTTGTTTATATAATTCACGAGGTAATTAGTTACGTTAATTACAATGCTATCATTAAGAGCAAGTGGATTAAAGAGGTGACATGTACACCAGTGTGGTTTAATATGTGCTGCCTCACAAGAACGATTTAAAGGTATCTCTCTGAACAGGCTGATTCGTTTGAGATTGTTGTAGTCAATTTCATTAGATTTAGAACGTTCTGCTGTTTTTTCGATATCCAAAATATCTTGTAGGGTTTCATAGATATCGAATGGTGTTGTCAATCGGTGAGTGTTTACTTTGAGGTTATTCCATAATGTCGGAAATTTGTCTCTGAACCATTCAGGTGGAAGGATATACATAGCAGGCAGTCGTTCTTCTAGTCGACCAACATAAGTCTTACGAAATAAGCCAAATCTAATTCCATGATCAGAAAAGAAAAACAAAATAGTATTGTTTAGTAGGTTTTGATTAAAGGATTTCTTAAGGAACCTCAGATATTCAAAATCTCCACGACCAGCCATATTCATGTCATCATGTGAAATACGTGTGATAAATGTAAAAGTGAAATATGGCTTATCCTTGTAGACTCTGATAAAATCATGTGTGTATTGTAGAACTATAGCTGGTTCCATTCGATTACCAAAGCAAAAATTATTATTTGACCAAAGAGATTTTGCTTTCTCTCTTGCTAGTGCAAATGGTCTCAAATAATGGTCAGTCGGTTGTTTCTTAAAACCGTACCTCAAGTGGTTAAATATTGCTCCAGATGTTGAATCTTCTGCAAACATAGTAACGTACCCGGATTTATTATAATGTTTCCAAATTATATCGTATTTATCAAATGGCTCCCGTTCCAGTTTCTTTGATTCAGGTAGTTCTTCTAGGTATTTCCCAGTAAGAAATGGTATGATATTGGGAAATGTATTATCACCCACTTTGTTGTAACCTAACATTTCAATAGCGCCATGCTTTAATAAAAACTGACGAGTTAACGGCATTTGTCGTATGAAATTCAATCGCGAAACTGAATCAATTCCAATTAAAAGAACATTCAGTGAAAGCTTGTTTTCTGCAAAGTTTGAAAAATCAATGTTTTTCATAGAATCTTTTGAAGAGTATATGCCATCGTAACCAGTATTATATGGTTTCGTATCCTTAGGCCGTAATTCTTTCATCTGGACAAAGGCGTGGAAATTTGTGTAAATTGTTTTATTGTTTCTATTAAAACATTGAACTCTAATAAATTCATCAGTTATATTCACATCTGATTTAAACAGTAAAGATTCCTTCAGGTAGTCGACATGATCATCGTCAGTATCATTCCTTACTATTGGATATACTTTGCATGAATGGAAATTGTTTTTATACCTTTGTATGATAACAGCTTTATTAATTCTCAAAACATTATCCTCTTGGTACGTCAAAGAAGCTTTACCTGGACAGGGTCGCCATTTACTTATCGAGAAATATTTACGCACGGAAATGTCGAATGGATCAATATTTGGTATCCTGCACATTTTCGAATCAACCAAGAATCCTTTGTTAATTTCCATTTCTATCAATTGCATGTTTTCCTTATTCAGGTTAAAACTCCGTATAATAAATATGGAAATTGTGGTACCCAAACACAGAATAGGAATTATTGCTTTTTTATTCATTTCTTTCACTTTTTTCCTCATGAAACCTGAAAAAGGTTAAAATATTTTATTTTAAAATTTACCTAAAACAATGAAATACTTTACAAACGCTTACACATTTATATTAGACATAGTTACATTTATTAATAATATTAATACACCAACTTGTTCTTTTTGTACGCATCTGTGGTGTGTGTCACACTTACTTCAAAGGAAGAAGTCAGTGGCAAAGCGAGGGAGAGGACAGAGAGGAAGTAAGAGAGAAAGAGAGAGTGAGAAAGAAAGAGAGAATGCGAGTGAAAGATACAGTGAGAGAGAGAGAGAGAGAGAGAGTGAAAGAAACAGTGAGTGGTGATGGCGTTCGTTTTGTGTTTCTAAATGTTTATTACATCGCAAGAAAAGTAGATACATAGATCGAAAGAAAATTTGACACGCAGATACATGCACACGTTGTTTAATTAAAAACGGGAGAGAGGAGGGACACAGAGGAAGTGAAAGAGAAAGAGAGAAAGTGAGAGAGACAGTAGATACATAGATCGAAAGAAAAGTTGGTACATAGATACATAGACACATAAAATATAGGATGACAATTTCACTGTTCATTACCAAACGAGGATAAAATTAACTCGCAAATGGCTGAGTAATCCACAGGCATGCATATCATTAATGTAGTTCTCGGGGAGATTCAACCTCACACAGAATATGACAAGGTTGGTGCCTTTGAATTACAGCTATAACTCATTTTGGCCAACTGAGTGGGCTGGAGTAAGATAAACCTTCAAGTGGTTGTCTAAGAGGCAGAATGCACTCAGTAACGTGTAGACATTTACATCTTGTAATCACCACTTGGAAGTATGCTGGCTATTTAAGATGTCAGGTTTAGCATTATATTTCGAAGGTAATTTCTATTAGTATTCAGCTCCCTATCAGTAGTCTCCCCTTAACTGTTAAAAAGTTTTTGGCCGTATTGATTGCTAGTACTTACTTTATTTCTATTTTATGTTATGTTGAGATGGTGTAGAGGGGCATAAGCAGCCTCGGGCCGCTTATAACATAGTCTTCTCCCCGATACCTTTTTATTTACTGGTTCATTTTCGTCTTTATTTACGGCTACCCCTGTAACGGTCTGGCTGGACTTTGATCAATTCCATTACGGACAACAGGTGATTGGTCTCTAGAATATTTCAGTAAGTGCACCATTATAAAAACTCTACGGGTTTGGTTTTGGATAAATATTAATTTGCTCTATTTACGAAATCATAAGTACTATTCTTGTTCTAGACATATTGGCGATTCCTGTTTTACTTTAGCATTAGTTTTATTCTACTACTATTTATACACTCTGATACCCCTACATAAAGAAATAACCCATAAATTATTTCTGTAGTTCATTTGCTAGTTCACTCTTTTGCCTATCGACTTCAAGTTTCACACTGCAAAATGGTATGATTCTAATATATTGAACCTTCTGGCCTCATCCCAAGGCCCACTTCTTTCCTCTTCCCTCGTTTATTTTATTTTACGCATTTGTATTCACTCTGATGAAGCTCCATGTCCTAGATCGAATGTGCTATAAAGATGGCGAATATTATTTTCGGTATTTTCTTTGTAAGCACCGATTGACATTGGCAGCCGAAACGGCCGTAAAAAATGTCATGTAATGTAATGTTATGCTTTGTATTAAAAGAAAAATAATTAACCGATCAATTTGTTTTCTCCATTTTCTGCTTGTGTAAATTTTGATTCCTGATAAACTTTTGTTTATTCAATTACTAGCAGTATCGCCCGGCGTTGCTCGGGTTTGTAAGGGAAATAACTATATAAGCATTTTTAGAGAGTTACTTCCCTTATAGATGCCAATTTGGGCTTTCTTAGCCATTTCTGTTTTGGTGTCTTCAAGCCATGAAGTCGTTGTTCTAAAAGAACGCTGGTCTCCTTGACAACGCTTTACGACGTTGATTTCCTTACACTCCCTTCCCCACAGCTTCACGAGGGAGGGAAGAAGGGGGAGAAGCAAACAGGTGCAGGTGTGACCATGGACGCCAACTCCGCCGCCATTGACACATGAAAAATTATGCATTAGAATGGAATAAAAAATGATGTTAAATTATTTTTTAAATCGTAGACTCATCGTAGACGCGCGCTAATACTCAGACGGGCTCGATATGAATCACGACTATAAGATACCCGAATTTGGTTAAACTGCACCGCAAAATGTGGGAGTAGTTAGGAATCTAAATCGAAGGGGACAGACACTCACACAACTACAGTTTTATATATATAGATTACCTGTACCCTATGAGCATAGTGTGCTTGCATACCCATGCCCAGAGATAGCACAGGTAAATGATACTGATAACAAGAACGGATATTCTTATCCCTTAGACGGTTATTCCAACCGCTAACTCTGCGTACCTTTATATATATATATATT
>NC_043017.1:16287952-16300452 GCF_006345805.1 Octopus sinensis | reverse complement strand
TCTTGTCCACCCAGCTGGAAAAAATTAGTTGTACCTGCGAGTCAATGAGTCCGGCCCTGTCACATCCTATGTCAGGCTGAATATCTCTGAGGACTATGTTAAGGGTACGCGTGTCTGTGGAGTGCAGGTCAATTTCAGGAGCCATCTGGAATACCAAGAGAAACACATACATACACACTTCTGTGTCGGTGAATATCTGAAGCTAGAAACTTGCAGAAGAATATGTTGTGATGCGCATGCCTCTCCCACAATCATGTTTATATTGAATTATAAGGGTGAGACAACTATAAAAGCAACATACTGACGAAGGTTTTGATGACGTCGACAACGAAGACGACGATGCTGCTGCTGCTGCTGCTGCTGCTGATGATGATGATGATGGTGGTGGTGATGATGGTGATGATGATGGTGGTGATGGTGATGATGGTGATGATGATGATGATGGTGGTGATGTACGTAATGATTTTGAAGATGTTCAGAATGATGGTGGTGGTGGTGGTGGTATTGGTGGTTATTGTGAAGCCATTAGCAATGGGGCATGACAATATGGTGTGGAATTCCTCTCCTGGAACACGACCAAAACGTTTAGAGGAAAGGCGTGGCGATGGTGGTGGTGATAATGATGATAATGTTGATGATGATGATGATGATGATGACGATGATGATGATGATGATAACGATAATGATGATTTTCATGATCGTAATGATGATGACGGCGTTGCTAGATGACGATGGTGACGATGGTGATGATGATGATGCTATGAACTGTAAGGAAGTCTGTGGGGATTGTCTGTTGACTCACAAATTGATTTGATTGACTGATACATGTTGAGGTGAGGGTGGTGGTGGTGGTGGTGGTGGTGGCAGGAGTCCTTCGGTCGCCTCCCTCCCTCCCTCCTCCAACCCCCCCTTCATCGACTTCATCAACCACTCAGTAGGTACTGTATCAACCAAACAACTGCCACCACCACCACTGCCATCAACACAACCTCTTCCAGCGCCATACCTACCATCGCCATCAACATCATTACCAGCGCCGTCACCTCCATCACCATCACAACTACAACCGTCAACAAGTTCACTGTCACCACCACCACCAAAACCACAACCACCGCCGACCCTACCTTCCACCACCACCACTACCGCCGCCGCCGCCGCCACCACCACTGCAACCACCGCGGACCCTACCTTCCACCACCACCACCACCAACAACAACAGTAAGAGTAGAGGAGCCGAGTTTGCGGCGCCTAAAAGACAAAAGTTTCTATCCTTCAGATGTATTTTGTAATCTGTTCTTAAATGACAAAATAAGCGATTCATTTCAAGTGTCGCAAGCATTAAACGAAAGATCTGAACTATTCCACTCCTGCCGGCACCCAACAAATTACTTATTCAGCAATTTTTCTTCCTTCCCAAACGATTTTTGTTCACTCCTAACAGCTAACCTTTTTGATTTCACCGAAACAAACGGGTTTTTCGCCGTCGTCTTTTGTTTCTCCCTTCGCCTTTTGTTTCTCCCTTCGCTTTCTCAAATTGACGGATTCCAGGAGTTTTAATCCTTACTCGGAATAACGACAAATGAAGATTCAGCCTCATGTAACTTACGTGTAAACCTATCTATCTGCCTACACAGATATTTACACACATACACATGTGCACACGCATACACACATAGAGACACACACACGTATATAATATAATATAATATAATATAATATAATATAATATAATATAATATAATATAATATATATATATGCATATGTGTGTATGTACGTGTAAGTGTGTGAGTGTGTGTATACGTATTTAGACGTAGGCGTGGGTGTGTGGTAAGAAGCTTGCCTCCCAACCACATAGTTCCGAGGTTCAGTCCTACTGCGTGGTATCTTGGCCAAGTGTCTTGTACTATAGCCTTGTGAGAGGATTTGTAGGCGGAAACTGAAAGAAACCCGCCGTATATATATATATATTATATATATATATATATATATATATATACATACAATATCTAGATATTATATATATATTATATATATATATATATATATATATACATACATATACATACATATATGAATGCATGTATGTGTGTATCTTTGTGTCTCTGTCCCTCCCCCACCGCCTAACAACGGTGCTGACGTGTTTACGTTCCCGTAACTTAGCAGCTCAAAAGAATAAGTGCCAGGCTTTTTAGAAAATAAGTGCTGGGATCGATACATTCGCTTAAAAATTCATCTCCATCCATCCATCTTAATTGTCTGTCTGTCTGTTTTGCCTGCCTCTCAGTGTGTCTGTGTGTCTGTCTATGTTAGTCTCTCTCTTTATTTCTCCCTCTGTCTCTGTCTGTGTCTCTCTCTCTCTGTCTCTCTCTCTCTCTCTATTTACTTATCTATCTATCAGTCTGTCTGTGTGTCTCCTATTAATTAATAGAATTTCATTAGGTCACTTCACAATCATTTCCTCAGAGATTTCAACTAATCGCTGTTCATAACCCAACACCCCACCCTCAACATCGACCCCCCCACCTCTAATCCACTTCCACATATCCTGCCGCCCGCGCACACCACACATTCCTCCACATTTCGTCGTCATCCACCACCAACACCACCACCACCACAACCACCACCACCACAACCACCACCACCACAACCACCGCCGCTGCCGCCCCCACCACCACCACTCCCCCATCTCTGAACTAGTTTCTTCCCATCTTCATCATAAAATAAGAGTTTGTTGTTGGTGTTCTTTAGCCCCAGGACGGCTCTCATCGAGTAGATCTATCATCAAAGACATTCCAACCTTGACACCCTCCACTCTTTATACCCATGAACTTCAATATTCTATGTATTCCTCTCTTATTATTATAAAAAAAATTTTTTTTCTTGTTATCGAAATTGTTAGTGGCTGCTTTGAAGATTCGGCTGCTGTTTCTAGCAGGTTATCAGATGTGGTGGCGGTGGTGGTGATGCTGGTGATGATGATGATAATAATGGAGATGATGGTGATGATGTTGATGATGGTTACAATGATGGTGATGATGACGATCATGGTCGCGATATTGGCGATGAAGATAATAATCCTTTCTGTTATAGGCAAAAAACCTGAAATTTTGGGAGAGGGGACCCGTCGATTCCATGGACCCCAGTATTTCACTAGTCCTTAATTTATCGACCCCGAAATGATGAATGGCAACGTCGACCTCAGCGGAATTTGAACTCAGAACGTAGCGGCAGACGAAATGCCTATTGCTTTACTGCCTACAAGGGGCTAAACACAGAAGGGACGAACAAGGACAGAGAAACGGATTAAGTCGATTATATCGACCCCAGTGTGTAACTGGTACTTAATTTATCGACCCCGAAAGGATGAAAGACAAAGTCGACCTCGGCAGAATTTGAACTCACAACGTAGCGGCAGACGAAATACAGCAAAGCATTTCGCCCGGCGTGCTAACGATTCTGCCAGCTCCCCCGCTTTAACGATAATAACGATGATGGTGATGACATTTAAATTCTAAAAGACAGCTGTTGATCCACCAAAAATATCCATCTGCATAAAAGAAAACTCGAGTCTAAACTCCTGTGGAATCACCTTTTTGTCCAAAATCGAATAAATTGAATACATTCTTCACACTTCGATTCATTTCTCCTTTAAACCAATAGACTTTTCATTAACTACCTTATATGGAATTATTTTGAACCCAAAATTTAAAAAAAAGAGAACTTTGTCGAAGAATATTCTCCCTTATCAAGGTTTGTTTAATTCCGTTTAATCCCATCATCAACCAATAAGGTTCCTATAATTACACATCGTGACAAATACCTTTATTGTTTTATATTGAGCTGAAGCGGCGAGCTGGCAGAAACGTTAGCACGCCGAGGTCGACTTTACCCTTCATCTTTTCGAGGTCGATAAATTAAGAACCAGTTACGCACTGGGGTCGATGTAATCGACTTAATACCTTTGTCTGTCCTTGTTTGTCCGTTCTGTGTTTAGCCCCTTGTGGGTAGTAAAGAAATAAGAAACGTTAGCACGCCGGCCGAAAATCGTAGCGGTATTTGGTTTGCCGCTACGTTCTGAGTTCAAATTGTGCCGAGGTCGACTTTGCCGTTCATCCTTTCGGGGTCGATAAATTAAGTACCCGTTGCGTACTGGGGTCGATCTAATCGACTGGTCCCCTCCCCAGAAATTTTGGACCTTGTGCCTAGAGTAGAAAAGAAAGGTTGGCACGCCGGGCGAAATTCGTAGTGGTATTTGGTATACCCGCTACGCTCTGAGTTCAAATTCCGCCGAGGTTGACTTTGCCTTTCATCCTTTCGAGGTCGATGAAATAAGTACCAGCTGCGCACTGGGGTCGATATAATTAACTAGGCTCCTTCTCCAAAAATTAAAGAAGTGAAATAAGAGTTTTATGAGCCCAACGGCTGTTTCTGGTGGTCCAGAATAATGGCTGTAAATTGATTCCATCATCGCATAATACCAGCTCCGTCTGTAAATAAACAGATGCGCATTTTTGTATTAAATCTATTTAATATTTTTCGCATATCGACTTGCCTAACTTGCTTGTCCTTACATATTCTCCTCTTCCTACTCAAACCTTTAAACCTCTTGAGCACCACCAAGTGTTTTCCATACGGAGATTATCTGTATGTTTACCTGTCTGTCTGTTTGTCTCTCTCTCTATATATATATATATATTATATATATATATATATATATATATATATATATAATATATATATAATATATATATATATATATATACATTATCGTAAATCCCCCAAAACGAAGAACAAATACAAAAGAAAACAACAACGTAAGGACGTGGTACATGTAAGTATTAGCAAACGCTCAGGGAAGGAAAAGAAGGTTGCTTTAACGTTTCGAGCAACGCTCTTCTTCAGAAACAGAGGAAAGCCCAATAGAAAAGGAAGACGGAGGGAAAAAAATCGCCAACGATTCACATGTGGTTAACCCACCACATTTGTGTGTGTGTGTGTCTGTGCATGCGCTTATATATGCGTGTGATTAGATTCAGAGAGGGAGAGCAACTTTCTTATCGTAAAGGGTGATATGAGGTGATCGACATACACATATATACTTGATACTTAGTCAACGCATTGCCAGTTTTACTGCATTGTTTTTAGCACATACTCGGATGCGTATATGTCTTTTATCTAAGTATGTACCTGTGATCATGTATTTACACATGTATGCATATAGCTAGTGTGCATATATGCATGTTTTTATATAAACTACAACACAGCACAGTTTGCCTACATACACACCTACAAATACACACACGTTTATGGAAGACGTGTATGTTTATCTTTTGGTTATGTAGACATCACCGAGAAAAAACAATACACAGGAGCTTCCGAGCAAAGTCCCTTGTGATAATTGTTCTGCAACGATGTATACAGATACTCCCTTACCTCTCATTGATTGGTCAGCTACAAGCCTATAACCATCAATCATGTTGCTCAAATTTCTCTTATTTCTTTTATTCTTTTACTTGTTTCAGTCATTTGACTGAGGCCATGCTGGAGCACCGCCTTTAGTCGAGCAAATCGACCCCGGGACTTATTCTTTGTAAGCCCAGTACTTATTCAATCGGTCACTTTTGCCGAACCGCTAAGTGACGGAGACGTAAACACACCAGCATCGGTTGTCAAGCAATGCTAGGGGACAAACACAGACACACAAACATACACACACACATATATATATATATATACATATATACGACGGGCTTCTTTCAGTTTCCGTCTACCAAATTCACTCACAAGGCATTGGTCGGCCCGGGGCTATAGCAGAAGACACTTGCCCAAGATGCCACGCAGTGGGACTGAAGCCGAAACCATGTGGTTGGTTAGCAAGCTACTTACCGCACAGCCACTATATATACTACGGGCTTCTTCAGTTTGCGTGTACGAAATCCACTCACAAGGCCTTGGTTGGCCCGAGGCTATAGTAAGAGACACTTGGGCAAGGTGCCACGCAGTGGGACTGAACTCGGAACCATGTGATTAGACAGCAAGCCTCTTACCACACAGCCACTTCTGCGCCTGTTCAATACAAAATATATAGAGATAAATACGTGTATGTATATATGTATAGAGAAGGCTATATATAAATGCCTACGCTTGCGCTTTTATATACGTGATGTATGTACACACACACACACACACACACACACACACACACACACACACATATATGCATATACATATATAGACATATACCTATATATATATATATATATATATATATACACACACATATGTCTGCGTATATATCTTCGATGTGTCTTTAAAATGCTTATGGATGTATGTTGTATATATGTACGTGGTATATATATATATATATATATTATATAAATATATATATATATACATAGATATGTGTATTTATATATTATGTCAATGTATGCGTCTCATTATATATACTCAGGCATGCGTGTATAACTGTACATACATGTGTATGCACAATTGCATCAATATATATGTGTATAGATGTGTATGTGTGTATACACAGCAATAAGGATGAGTCTTTAGCTGTCGACCTTCAGAACAGTGGGAATTCAGGTCGAAGGTAAAACCCCTCAAGCGCATCATTTAACGTAGTTATGGTGCAAACAGGGCAGGAAAGGGGGCAAGCAATTTGGCCCTTAATCCGATGTTGATTTACTTTGGGATTATTAAATAGAAGGGCTCACTTTGATGAGATCTGATTGGTTGGTCACAATCTATATCTATGTCTGACTTATATCTCTATGATGTTTAGTGTGCGCGAGCTTATGTGTGTGTGTGTATACACACACACACACACACACACACATACACACACACACATACACACATACACACACACACACACACACACACACACACACACACACACACACATACACACACACATATATATATAAATTAACTTTTTTTCCCATGACTATAAAAATTTAGTGAAGATTATTGTGGCTTCGGAGTTTTTATGACTCCTATTTTTAGTGAAACTGGGGCTTCTTGGTACCCTAATTATATACTCTTTTACTCTTTTACTTGTTTCAGTCATGTGACTGTGGCCGTGCTGGAGCACCGCCTTTAGTCGAGCAAATCGACCCCAGGACTTATTCTTTGTAAGCCTAGTACTTATTCTATCGGTCTCTTTTGCCGAACCGCTAAGTTACGGGGACGTAAACACACCAGCATCGGTTGTCAAGCGATCTTGGGGGTTCAAACACAGACACACAAACATACATATATATACGACGGGCTTCTTTCAGTTTCCGTCTACCAAATCCACTCACAAGGCTTTGGTCGGCCCGAGACTATAGCGGAAGACACTTGCCCAAGCTGCCACGCAGTGGGACTGAACCCAGAACCGTATGGTTCGTAAGCAATCTACTTACCACACAGCCACTCTTACGCCTATGTATATATTTTATATAGATATATACATATATATATATAAATACGCGCACACACACACACATATATAATCCTTTACTTGTTTCAGGTATTAGACTGCGGCCATGCTGGAGCACTGCCTTGAAGAAGTTTTAGTCGAACGAATGGACCCCCTACTTAGATTTTAAAGCCAGGTACTTATTCTGTCGTTGTCTTTTGCCGAACTGCTAAGTTACGGGGACGTAAACACACGAACACCTGCTGTCAAGCGGTGATGAGAAACAAACAAAAATACAGACACACACACACACGCATAGATATATACATACATGTCTACGATGGGCTTCTTTCAGTTTCCATCTACCAAATTCACTCACAAGGCCCGAGACTATATAGTAGAATGCACTTGTCCAAGATGTCACCCAGTGGGACTGAACCCTGGTTGGGAAAGAACCTTCTTACCACACAGCCACGCCTATCAGATATAATTGGTTATAAATAATTGGGGCTGAATCTCGATAAATTCTAACTCTGAGTATCCACTTGGTGGATAACTCTGAGTATCCACTTGGTCATATCCAGTTCTGTCTGTGCCTCCATTGTGTACAGCGGCGTTTATAAATTGCTCAGGTATATACAGATGTGTGTATGTATGTATGTATGTATGTATGTATGTATGTATGTATGTATGTATGTATGTATGTATGTTTGAGTGTATGTATGTATGTATGTATGTGTGTGTGTATGTATGTATGTATGTATGTATGTATGTATGTATATATACACACACGAACACAGAGAATCGTATATATACGTATATATATATGTGTGTGTGTGTATATATGCTTGTGTGTGTGTGTGTATGTTTGTGTGTGTGTGTGTGTATGTGTGTGTGTGTGTGTGTGTGTGTGTGTGTGTGTGTGTATCAACGATTCTGTATTGAGGAAGCTGAGTCAGTATTACGTTGGCGGGGAGAAGGGGGAAAGTTTTTAGCTGTTAATGGCGCTCACTCGTCCACTGCCACATGTATTTTACACACACGCACTATCCCCACACACACATATATAATGAATGAATGTATATATATATATATACGTAAATGAATACGTGTTATATATAATATATATATATATATATATATATATATATATATATATATACGTATTCATTTACGTATATATATAAATATAAACACGTAATACGTGTATGTGTGTATATATATTTGTGTATATATATATATATATATATATAAAATCATGTATGTATCTATCTATCTGTCTGTCTGTCTGTCTGTCTGTCTGTCTCTCTCTCTCTCTTTATATATATATATGTATATATATATACACACATTTATATATATATATATATAAGTATCGTGTATATGCATACACACACATATATATGTATATCATATGTATGTATGTATCTATCTATCTGCCTGAGTGTCTGTCTTTCAGTCAGTCTCTCTCTCTCTCTCTCTCTCTCTCTCTCTCTCTCTGTATATATACATATATATATACTTGGAAAAAGATGTGTGGTGTCACACACACACACACACACACACACACACACACACATACACACATACACACATACATATATACATAGCGTCAATCTTAATATATTCTCTGTGTACGTCCAAACTGACTTCCGATTTTTTTTTTCTGTTTTTCGTTACTTTCTGTTTGTTCACGAACTTATTACCTCTGTGTGTGTGTGGGTGTGTGTGTGTGAGTGTGTGAGTGTGGCGGGGAGGGGCACTTGTATTGTTCTCGCAACACATATTTATATAAAAAAAAAGAAATCATCCAAAAACGAAGGGAAAACAAAGGGGGAAGAAACAACAAAGTCAAAGTGAAGTCACTGATTGGCTTCGAAGCGACATCAGTTCCTGTTAGAAAGACAATCCGCAAAGAGAAGGAAATTTTTTTTATAAGAAAAAAAGAATATGGTGGATTGTCAGAGTAAGCAAGGTCGGGCGTCAAAATAGAAACAAACCGTCATTATATATAAAATATTTTGGGTGGGGACAGGGAGTAACGTATCGATTTAACCGATCTCTATACATACTTGATTGGTAAATTATATTATATAATATTGCATGTATATTGTTAATATTTTGCTTCCGCACAGCAAGTAAAATACGTATTATAAAAAAGCCTGGCGTTAGAAGGACTCAATATACTATAAATGTGCTTCTTCTTCACAGTATGACAGAGTGGACAAAGCAAAATAACAGGACGACAACGAAATATGTTCTAAATTTCATTAGCTGACAACTGTCCCTGCAACGCACTCATAGTTGGATGCTTGAAGCTCTGATGAAGCTATGAGGGTGATTGATAGATACTCAAGCATTCAATTATGAGTGTATAAGCATCCTGTATAGTAAGATAGAGACAGCTGTAAGCTAATCTATCACACACACACTCTCTCTCCCCATGTGTGTGTGTGTGTGTGTGTATGCATACACCCCGGTGGGAATCGACAGCATAAAAAAGGTACCAGTCACATTTTGAGGTAGATGATATCTTGTAGGTGTTTCCTCAAACTTCTGGTTTTCTGTTTATTCGTTCGTGCGCCAAAAATATAAAAAATAAGATAAAATAAAAAAGGAAAATGAAAAAAGAGGAAAAGAAAAGATGTCGAACGGGCATTTCGTGTGACTTTTCGTCTATATGTTCTGAACTCAACCGCCAAAGTCATCATTCTCTTCAATCCTTTCGGGTTCAATAAAATAAAGTACCAGTCACGTACGGAGGTCAGTGGGATCGATTTATTCACTCCTAAAATCACTGGACTTGAGCCAAAATTTGAACCTATTCTTCTTCTTCTTCTTCTTCTTCTTCTTCTTCTTCTTCTTCTTCTTCTTCTTCTTCTTCTTCTTCTTCTTTCTTCTTCTTCTTCTTCTTTATATTATTATTATTATTATTATTATTATTATTATTCTATGTTTGACTTTTGCTTTACATTTGTACAAGTTAGCTCCAAGTCTCACCCAGAGACCTCAAGTGACACCAAGTTGGAAGTTCATGTTGGTGTTATGCCTAGGGCGCCATATATTTGGTTTTGTACTTAGTGTTGTACTAGTGAATGCCTAAAAAAAAACATACGAAAATTATGTTTGTTTTAAAACTTGAGATTACATAGAAAGTATTTTGCGTAGGATATGAGCAGTTCCCATGAGCACTATCTTTTGAATTTCTGCCATTTTGGGGTTTCCTGGTATCTGAGTTAGGTAGCAATCAGCCCCTTTTGCTATCATTCCCAGGGCACCTATGACAACGGGTATTGTTTTAGTCTTCAGGTTCCACATTTTGCTGATTTCTATTTCAAGATCTTTATATTTGCTCAGTTTTTGGTAGGTCATGACAGATACGTTTATATCGATTGGGAGAGTCATATCAATGAGGAGGCATGTTTTTAGTCTGAAGTCTTTTACTATGATGTCTGGCCTATTCGCGTCTATCTTTCTGTCAGTTTAAATGGTGAAGTTCCAGAGGAGTGAGATGTGGTAATTTTCAAGCACTGGAGGTGGGTTGTGTTCCCACCAGTTTTTTTCATGGGGCAAATCCAGGTTTTTGCAGATTACCCAGTGAATATATATTGTGCAGCTCTATCATGCCTGTTGAGATATTCTGTAGGCGCAAGAAGACTGCACTTGGAGACAATATGATCAATGGTTTCATTTTATTGTTGATATACACGACATGTTGGGCTACTGCTGTTCTTTAATATGTTGGCCTGGTAGTTCCTTGTTGGTAGGCATTGATCTTGAGCTGCTATGATAAACCCTTCTGTTTCAGATTTTAAGCCAGAAGCCATTAGCCATTGATGGGTCAGGGCTTTGTCAACATCTGCATTATTCGCTCTCTTTGGGTATTTGCCATAGAGAGGTTTTTCTTGCCATTTATCATTCAGAATATCTAAGGCCGCAGTTTTAGCACGGGTTTTCATGCGCTTAGCTTTTTCTGTGCTTGTTTCTTGTATGTCTAACTCCGAAATTTGTTGTTATTGTTGTTGTTGTTGTTGTTGTTGTTGTTATTATTATTATTATTATTATGCTGGACGAAATGCTTAGCGATATTTCGCCCGTCGCTACGTTCTGAGTTCAAATCCCACCGAGGTCGACTTTGCCTTTCATCCTTTTGGGGTCGATAAATTAAATACCAGTGAAACACTAGGGGCGATGTAATCGACTGGTCAACTCCCCACAAATTTTAGACCTTGCGCCTTTCGTAGAAAGAATTATTATTATTATTATTATTATTATTATCATTTAATGAGTTCAAATTCCGCCGAGGTCGACTTTGCCTTTCATCCTATCGGTGTCGATCAAATAAGCACCTGTTACGCACTGGGGTCTGTGTAACCGACTTACACCCTCCCCGAAATTGCTGGCCTTGTGCCAAAATTTGAAACTATTATTATTATTTTTATTTAATCAAAGGCGCTCCAGTCATGACCATTCCAGCTACATTTGTGTATTCATTATATAATGTGATCCTTCCATTTTCTTAGGCGGCTGTATAAATTTTAGTTATACTTGACTGTTGTTTTTAGCAAATTGGCACGCTCATTAGTTCGTTGTTGTTGTTTTTGTTTGTCTCATACCGGCAATATAGCATCAAAGACATTCCACCCATGAACCTCTGCATTTATATTTATTAGTTGCCCTGGACGGTGATTTATTTCAGTGACAAAGTTGACCCCGGCACGATTTGAACTCTGAACGCATTGAGTCGGAACAAATACCAAGGTATTTTGTCATACGTTCTAATCAGCATTCATATGATGTGTGCCAGCGTGTGTATACGTGTGAGTGTGTGTGTGTGTATATGTGCGGTTTCGGTCTCTTTCTCTCTCTACACACACACTCACACACCCAAACACACCCACACGCACACATACACACCTACTTGCGCACATACATTTATGTGTATGTCTGTATATATATGTGTGTATATACACGTATACATACATGCAAACACACATACACACAATCATACACACAAATACACACACTCACACACATTTACAAAAAACAACAAATTATTCACAATAATATGCTTTTTTAATTATTTTCTATTTT
>NC_043017.1:16270452-16275452 GCF_006345805.1 Octopus sinensis | reverse complement strand
TGTATATGTATTATATGTGTATCTGTGTGTACGTACATGGGTATGTGTATGTATGTGTATATATATGTATAATATGTGTATGTGTATGTGTAGGTATATATATATATGTATGTATATGTGGGTATGTATGTATATGTATAATATATGTGAATATGCGGGTGTATATTAGTGTATATATATATATGTAGATGTACAAGTGAGAGTCTCCCTACTTACCTAAAACTCTATTTTTCTATTATATTTTTTTATTCTTTATTCTTTTATTTACTTTATCTATTTACCACCGATTCCTTTGACCACTCCCCTAATAATGACGTTTTTGCGCCATGCCTACCCCCTAAAAAAGTCCCCCACCACCACCCATTTAAACCTGCCTAAATGTATAAATGCCAAAAACAACTCTTGTCTACTAGCTCCTGATGATTTCTTTTGAATGAAACAGTTCTAGTCCTGTAGAAGCTCCTTCTATAAAATAAAATAAATAAAAAAATATATATCTATATAGATAGATAGATAGATAGAAAGATAGATAGATAGAGATAAGGATAGTGATATATTATATATATATATATATATAATATATATATATATATTATATATATATCGAGAGAGAGGAGAGAGAGAGAGAGAAGAGAGAGAGGAGAGAGTTGTGTGACTGGATAATATAAAGAATTCGATAGAATAAAGAAATGAATAGAATGAAAATGAAAGGGTAATGTATATCAAGAGAGCAGAAGAAAGACTGAGATGGCGATCCTTGGAATTGAACCTGCTGACAGGGGGGACGTAGGTTGGTAGTAATACCGATGGTGATGGTGATGATGATGATCACCATGATGATAATGCTGGATAATAAGAGAATCTATCTTTCTATCTTTTTCCTTTTTATTTATTTCGATTTTCAATGCTTGAAGTCATTCATGTTTGTTCAGGTATTTTTATTTTGAGTAGTACCCCCTTCCCCCCCCTCCTCCCCTCCCCCTCCCCTCCCCCCATCCTCCTCCCCCCCTCCCCATCCCCTCCCCTCCCCCTCCCCTCCCCCCTCCTCCTCCTCCTCCTCCTCCTCCTCCCCCTCCTCCTCCTCCTCTCCCCTCCCCTCCTCCTACCTCCCCTCCCCCCTCCTCAGCTTTATCAAAATATTTAAATTTTTGGTTTTAAAAGGTTTTCTCCCAATTTCTGCCGTTGTTTCTTCCTCCCCCCCCAGTTTCTCTGGCATTTTCCGCTTCTGTTTTATATTTAATGGTTTCCTTGAAGGCAGAAAATTGCTTTTTTTCTTTGTTTTTGTTTTGTACTAATTTGCATTACTTGTTGTTCCTTCCTGGATCTGCCTTGGGACACAGGAACATGATTCTTTAGTGCTCCTGTCCCACACCTCCCAGAACATGTTGCAGGTTTATCGTTGTTTATACTCTTCTCTTTAGGCTGATATATTTTTCGAACGGATCCTTCTACCAAAGACCCTAATTCGTCCCTTGTTAACCCGTGCAACGGGCGATGTGCTATGGTTATTCTTTCAAACCCGTTTCCTATTGCAGATTTTGGCGGTCTTATTCGTGTCAGGCACCAAGCTGGCATTCGTATTGCTCTGGCAAAATAGATTTTATTATCTCGGACTTTTTTTGTTTTTTAATCTGTACTGGATTTTCGTGTAAAGAGAGCAGCTGACCTATCCCCTGATCAACCACCTACTTGTCTGCAACCTTGGATTATCTACAACAGGGAGAACTCTCAAAGATGGTAAGTCCGTTGCAACTTACAGGTTAAAGCCCCGGCAGCTGAAGAGATCAGAAACAAATATGCTGGCCCTAATCGCATCCAAATCCAGAGACCTTCCTAAACACACAGAACACGTCGATACGGAGTGGAGATTGTTTTGTTCGGTAGTTTCTTCTTTGGTTGTATTATAGTCTGGACGGAAATGGCTTTGTGTGGCACCGAATAATAAAAGAACTCCCTGGTTTCACCAGGAAGTTAAAAATGCCATCCCAGCAAAGAAGATGGTTTATAAAGGCTTGGAAATAAGTCTCCATACGGTATAATGAGGCGCGAAAAGACAGCGGAAACGTTCAAAGTTAAGCCATCAACGCTACTTCCGTCCTGGACGCGGCACAACTGACCAGATATTCATTCTACGACAGGTCTTCGAGAAATTGCCAGAATATTGCAAAGATGTGTACGCTTGCTTTGAAAACTTTGAAGAGGCGTTTGACCGCGTGCCGCAAGATTTACCGTGACGGGTTTTGCAGGAATTTGGGATAAATGAGCAGCTTCTGGATGCTGCGAAGTCCCTATACGAAAGTCCAGATGTGTTCGAGTAAATGATGCCAAGTCGAAACTTTTCAATGTGAGTGTTGAATTTCAACAGGGGTCATTTCCCTTTTTTTCATAACTTTTATAAACTGGATGGACATGCACAGCCGTTGTGGAAGTGGTATCGCAATCAGTGGGACGTTGGGGAGTGTAAGACCAGTTGGTTGATATCTATTGAAACACGTGGTGTTACTTTGATCATCCGAAGGTGAGTTCCAGCTTGCGGTGAATCGGTTCACCGCCCAGGGTTACAAGGTAGGGATGAGAACTGATGTTGCAAACACTGAGACATCCGGTTCTCTTAAGAATGTCACTCCAGTGCACTCGACATGCCAGTGGAACATCACTCAGACAGGTAGAGGAGTTTAGGTATCTTGGGGCCGCATTCCCAAGTAATGGAGGGCTGAATTGGGTGCTATAATTGCAGGGGCTGGCACAGTAATGCACCAGCTTTAGTATTCAATCATTAGAAGAGGAGAGATTGCTAAAAAAGCCAAACCCGTTGTCTTCAATTCGGTTTTCGTGCCTCACCTCACTTTTGGTCATAAATGTTGGGTAATGACCAAATGTCATTCAACCACGAATACAAGGGGCTGAAATGGGGCTCCTCTGGAGAATAGCTGGAGTAATGTTACTTGATGGGGTGAGTAACTTGGAGATTAGGGATTCGCTCCAAGTCGAACCGCTACTTCTCCGCATTGAGAGATCACACCTCTGGTACCACAGAGATGTGGTTAGAATGTCACAGGGAAGAATATCACGTGACAGATTCTTTAAGTCAAGCCAACTGGTAGGAGACCAAGACTGAGATGTTTGGATAATGTCCATTGTCTCAATTGGTCACTCTTGGGAATCTGGTCAGAAAGTGTAATGATGGTTGCTTCTAGTAGGACCGAATGGAGGAGGTGGTTGAGGACTCTACCCCTACGACACTCCCAAGATTAAAGGGCGGAGAAGACGCAGGGATTAGTTTTCTATTGTTTTTATGAGATATTTTTGTAGTATTTTTGTTTAATTCAACTCCATTCACTTCCTGAAATATTCATTGTTCTACTCGATGTCTACCGTTCTTTTTAATGTAACACACTCCACAATTGTTGCTGCTCCCGCCACCTTCACTTCTCTTTAAGTTAACACAATTCACCTCCGTTGATGCTCCCCCAAGTTACCGTTCCATTTAAACCCAACACACTTCAAAAGTCATATATCTAATGATGCTCCCCCCACCTACCCTTCTATCCAGCAAAACACTCAAGCACTGAAACATATGACTAAATAGATGACTATTTTTTCCCCCTTTCGTTTCTTTCTCCTTCATTCAATTGATCTTAATCAATATTTATCGATTTTATAAAGCGGGTGTTTCGAGCTTTTATGCAAATATTGTGTAGCAAGGTCAGAAATGGAGGGGGAGCGTTAGACGGGAGGTCGGTGATTTGAATAAACTCCATTAATTTATTTTACATTCATTGCTCTTCATTATTATCACCATCATCATCATCGTCACCATCATCATTATTGTTGTTGTTGCTAGCTATTATTTGTTATTGTTGTTGTTGTTGTTGTTGTTGTTGCTGTTAATTTATTTTTTATGTTCTTTGCTTCCCACTGTACCTAGGTTCAGAGGCCACCAAGGTCACGCACGCACACACACGCACACACACACACACACACACCACACACACACACACACACGCGCGCACACACACGCGCACACACACACACAAACTGACACAGAGTTCCACGACAGGGAAAGTGGCGAGAGCTATTCTAGCTCCATCCCTGCCGAGTGACTGCAATGAGACGACGACAATGATAAAAATAATGATGATGATGATGATGATGATGATGGTGGTGGTGGTGGTGATATGATGACAACCACAACGACAATGGTGTTAATAATGATGATGATGATGATGATGATGATTATTCGAGACACACAGACACACAGGCACCAACGAACTACATTACATCTGCATATCTCAATCTGAATTCACATAACACTACCTTTAACACTGCATTTAACACTGCATTTAACACTGCATTTACACTGCGCCAGACTGCTTTACATTGCACACCACTGCAATGCGGACGAGGTTATCACGAAACAAAGCAACATTTTGGACGGTTTAAGCTTCCGCTGTCCGTTTGTTTGTGTGTAACACGTGCAGACGTTCACATACGAGGTCTGATCAAAAAGTATCGGGACTGTTGCTATGGCAACGAAGAGTGAAGCTTGCCGCAGATTGACCTTGAACTCTGTCGCGCATGCACACTAAGCTATAGCATTCTCGATTACTCCTGTTGCTTTTATAAGTGCTTGGAAGTAAAGTGTGTCGAGTGTGGTCGTCTCAAAAGAAAACCAGGTTTCAGCTGTGCAGAATCTCTTTGTTTCGAGGAGGACGAAGTGTTTTTAAAGGAGATTAAATGCAGAATTGATGTGTATTGGGGTTTTCCCTTTTTTATAACACCACTACTGAAAGATCAGATCTCTCTCCTTCTCTTGTACCACACACACACACACACACACACCACACACACACACATGCTGCACACCACAACTTTGCCTCAAACACAACTAAATACTCTCCAAACTGGAACCGCCCCCGATAGTGCGCAACAAACGAACATTGTCGTTCATCCGGTTCGGCAGAAGAGAAACAGTAGAATAAATGGCAGACTGACAAAAG
>NC_043017.1:16260452-16267952 GCF_006345805.1 Octopus sinensis | reverse complement strand
ATGTGTGTTTGTGTATGTGTGTATGCATGTGTGTGTATGCATGTGTGTGTATGCACGTGTGTGTTTATATATAACTCCATACTGATGACAGGACATAATTTGGTAGGTAGGTAAAAGTCATTGCAGGTAAAAATTTTGGATGTAATCAAACGATGCTGTGCAGACATTCCTTTACAGCTGTTTCTAGAATGGTTGAATAATTGGTGCAGTTCTCTGTATGTTGCTTACATCGAAATATTGTGGAAACTCATTCCATGTTCGGTATAATTATGACATTTCCTTGACTTCAATTTTTTGCTAAATAGTGCATTCATCAGATCCTGTTTATCAGAGGGAATCGGAAACATTCATCTTGTATACATACTTGCTGTCATACACGCGCATACATACCCATTTACATACGGAGACACATACATACGCATAAATACAAGAAAACATATATACATGCACACATACATACATTCACACATACATACATATATATACACACATACAAATATATACACACATACATACATACATACATACATACATACATTCACACATACATACATACATACATACATACATACAAACATACATGCGTACATGCATACACATATACATACATGGAGACATACATACATATTACTGGAACAAGGGGATACGGTTGAAGCAAAGTATGGCTGAACTTAAGTTCTTGGCGAGAGAATACAACTCACAGGCTCAAATGATCGCGCTATTTGAGACAATACAGATCTGCAAGATTTTTATAAACTTAGAGGCTGATGAAGAAAAAGTAGTGGTTTCCTTCAAAACCTTATTCCTAAATAGGAGGCCGGTTCCCCGCCCACACAAAAAACATACATTCATACATACATCGTGGCTGTCGACTTGTAGATGGAAAGGACCATCACTAAATGTTAAAGACAACACCTAACAGCAACGCCCGTGCTGAACGTCAATACCACCTTGCAGAACACAGGCTAAGACACTCTCCTACAAGGACAAGTAGTCCAGAAATAAGCAAGGGGAAGATCTTCAGTTTCGTACCGAGGTGCGTATTTTGGAATTACCTTTCTCCTGGAGAGATGCCAAAACAAAACCTTGGGGTCTCTCATCCCCGGTCGCTGGGGGGGGGGGCGTTGACAGGTTTTCCGTCAGTCTGGATAAGCTTGGGTTTTCAAGAAAAGAAATCAGCCGACTGATTCTCACATTACAAATACGATCTGTAAGCGGAACAGTAAAAATATGCAAGACTTTTCTGAAGTTTAAAATCTGACATTGTTTTCATTATTTATATTCCAACGATCGAGCTTTGTATCGTTGTTAGAGATTAGCTCCTTCTTCGAAAGAAGAATTTAAATAATCAAAGATAGAAAAATACATACATAATACATACATACATACATACATACATACATACATACATACATACATACGTACATACATACATACATACATACATAAATACATACATACATACATACATACATACATACATACATACATACATACATACATACATACGTACATACATACATACATACATAAATACATACATACATAAATGCATATATACATACATAATACATACATACATAAATACATACTTACATACATACATACATACATACATACATACATACATACATACAGAAACACATACATACATACATACATACATACATACATACATACAGAAACACATACATACATAGAGAAATACATACATACATAGAAAAATACATACATACATACATACATACATACATACATACGTACGTACGTACATACATACATACATACATACATACATACATACATACATACATACATACATACATACATACATAACAGTGGCGTACGGGTGATTTTCAGGTTTGTCTTGCAATAGGCAATTATTTTTTAACTGAATCATTTTCAAAATTAATTGATTAATTAGTTAATTAACTAGCCAGTTAAAAGAGCATTTAGGTTCATAACATGAAGTTCAGTGTTTCGTACATCTAAAATAAATAAAGAATAAAAGCCTGCAAAAATAACTGTTTAAAAAAAAAAGCAGTATAGAAGCCAACACCCTCCGTGTCCTGATAATGAGGACCAGATAGTCAGTAAAGTTATAAAATGTAAAATTTAGACGCCTTGTTACTGGAAATACACCGCAAAGGTTAGATAAAAAGATACGAAGAAATAAAACTAATTAAAAAGAGTAACTTGGAACATAGTCGTGTTTCTCCATGTAACATGCCTGAAAGAAATACATTTTCCCACATACGTGTACGTGTATGTATGTATGTATGTATGTATGTATGTATGTATGTATGTATGTATGTATGTATGTATGTATGTATGTATGTATGAATGTATGTATGTATGTATGTATGTATGTATGAATGTATGTATGTATGTATGTATGTATGTATGTATGTATGTATGTGTGTATGTATGTGTGTGTGTGTGTGCGCGTGAGTGTGTATTTGTGAAAATACAAATGTGCGTATGTGTATCTATCTGAGACTCCCTTCGGTGTGTATCTATATATGCATAAATATATATGTATATATGTATATATGTAAATATGTGTATGTATATACACAGACACATACACACACGCACACATATATATATCTATATGTATGTATGTATGTATGTGTGTGTGTATGTATGTACGTCAGCATGTGGGCAGGTAGATGTGTCAATAGAGAAATAACTAGAGAGAGATAAGATAAAAGTGAATATCTCGACCCACGTACAACTGTCATGGCAGACCTCTCACATGGCTGACAAATATAGAACATGCGAAGATAAAATAGGTTTCTGTAGCCCTATTTACGTATCCACGCAGATAGCACTTCGCTCTGCTTCTCAATCAAGTGTGCAGTCGCTGATATAGGTGTGTGCGTGTGTGTGTGTATATACATAGATATATACATGTATATTTGTATATGAATGTATGCATGATGATGTATATATGTATGTGTTTATGTATGTATGTAAATATGTATTACTTATACATGCTGTATATATGTTTATATGTATGCATATATATACACACACATACATACATATATGTATATACATACATACGTACACTCTTATCCGCACACACACACACACAACACACACACACGCATACATCAAATCTCTGTGTTATCTCAATTATGTCGTTGATTTTTACATAGAAACAACTTTCCTGAGGTGGAGAAAACATATGTTGGGGATGTGTTTTCAGAATCAACACCATTAGACTGAGTATGTGTGTGTGTGTGTGTGTGTGTGTGTCTGTTATATTTCGTTTTCACCGTACAATATTACCAATCTGTTTCTTTTCCTTTCGTTACAAATTATTATTATTATTATTATTATTATTATTATTATTATTATTATTATTATTGTTGTTGTTGTTGTTGTCGCTGCTGTTGTAAATGAGGAGAGTGTCTGTCTGTCTGTCCCTCTGCTTCTCTATCCTTCTGTATTCCTGTCAACGAATGTCTATTTCTACCTCACAATTCTCTCCCAATCTGTCTACCTTCTCTCGCAAATTTGTCAGTGACTTCCATTTGTCCGCCTTCGTGCCTCCTTCCCATCCTGTCTGCCTGTCTGTCTGTCTACCACTCTTTCCAACTTGTCTCTAGATACTCAACAATATTCTGAGTGGATGTCCCCTTATTTCATCTGCTATCCCCTAATGTCTCCCCCCTCTCCATGAACTCCCTGTTTGTCTCCTACCCTCTCCCGCCAATGATTTGCCAGTTCGTTCGTACCGAACCCACTGTCTGTTTCTCGAATCCGACTGTCTCCCTGGCAACCCCTGAACTTACTATTTGTCCCCCACTGGGTTCACTATTTCCCTAACATGATTGTTCCTTTAATCTGTTTGTCTAACCCCTGAACTCACTGCCTGTCTCCCTAATCTGTCTGTCTGTCTGTCTGTCTCCCCACCTCAACTTTCTCACCAATATTCGCCTTATTTTCCTTTCGTTTTCATTTGGGCAGAATGCTTCGTGGCATTTGTTGTAGATCCCTGCGCTCTGAGTTCAAATTCTCCCCAAGTCAAATTTGTGTTTTTTTTATCTTTTTGGAATATGAAGCGAAACCTTCAAGGGGTCGAAATATAAAAGACCAGACCACTATCATCTCATCTCACCCTTTTCTCTTCCTGGGTTCTTCCAATATATTCAAAAGTCTATTCTTGTCTTATTGTGTCACGCTAGCTCCAGCAGAGAATTATGCTGAGGGTACCCATGTTTACGGAATACTCACCTACTTCCAAGCTAAAGCTGCCGATAGCGTAAAACAAAAAAGAAGCTCAACCGTATTTCATACATCTTTTTACATTCAAAGTTCAAATCACACCGATGTCAATTTTGCCTTTCATTCTTTCAGAGTCGACGAAATAAAATGCGAGTCAAGTGCTGGGGCCGATGTAAACAATTTGTCCCCTCCCCTCAAACATTGCTGTTCCTGTGCCGAAATTAGAAACAATTATAATGATTATAATTATTAGTAGTAGTAAGATTAAGAACTTAATGTGTATGTGTATATACACCTCAACCCCACCTTTACCCCCACACCACATCATGCCACACCGCACTACGCACCACCATACCACACCATCACACCACAGCACAACACACCACACCACCCTGCACACACCAGCATTGACCACTTCCCAGCACTCGCACCCACACGTGAAGGTCACCAGCCCCTATCCACACGCACGCATATCTTCGTTTTCGGATCACCACTACTTTATTATCTCCCCTTCTTCCTAGCTCTCCTATCTGACCACCTCTGTCTAGCCATCGCCATAATTGCCCGCTAGCTACTAAAGCTTTTTTTTTATTCTTTCTGTTTAATTTCTCGTGTTCCTTTCTGTTGCTTTTTGTTTACACACCTGTCTTCGTCTTTTGTTTTTTTGTAAATTCCAATTATATATATGGGTTAACAAGGCAACCGATGGTTTCATGTTAAGAGATCTCAAAATGGAGACGAGTCACCACATTTCCGTGTAGCAGGTTTAAAGTTATCTCTCCAGATTTTCTATAAAAACTAGACCCAGGACTAAAAGTTGCATTTTGTATATGAATGCGTCTATGTAAACAATGCAATCGAAGATAGAAAAATAAGTGATGAGTGTATATACATATTTCAGGAGTTCTTGCTGCTTCTTCAGCTCCACATCCACCCCATTAACCGTCCACGAACACACTGCTTAAAAAGTCCTTAATTTACCGGCGTAACACAATTGGATAAACCAGTTTTACATATTAAACACATTCCTGGCAGCTGGACGTATATATCAATTGATGGTTGGGACAGCGTATTTCTTTATACAACCAGGATAGACTACAAAGTACGAGATCTGATCAATAAGTATCCGGACTAAAACATGTAGAGTAAAGCCGTTAAAACTTAGTGCGCATGCACAGTAGAGTTTAAGGTAAGTCTGTGCCATGCAGTTTCACTCTGTGTGCTTTAGCTTCGTTACTATGGCAACAGTCCGGATACTTATTGATCAGACCACGTATATTAAAAGGCTTGTAAGTCATTAGCGTGTCCTACTGTGTTAGCAGTACCATTCAATCACTTTTTAAAGTTATCTCTGCAGACGCCCTATAGAAAGTAAAACCAGCGCTGAAAGTCACCTCTTAAATACCATTATTTCCCAGTTCGTTCTCATGCAGATCGGTAATACCTATTAGGATTAATCTTTGGATTAGCTTTCCCAGGGAGAGAGGAGGATCCTGTTATTTTTGACAATGCCGTGGGGAAGGCAGGTCTTCTAGGAGAAAGATACTCCGACGTAAAGCTTGCATCAAAATAGTAGCATTCATCCTGCAATGCTTGTCGCTGGAATCTATTATGGCAACTACGTAAGTTGCAGAAATGTTGTACAAGCTTTTGTTTCTTAAATCGAATGACGTACAGATGGCGCTCGCTTTCGTTTCATTTCTTGGTCCGTTTTGTATTTTATAAAGGCAATTATCTTCACGGCGAAAAATTTTCTCTGCGGCACAGTACAGTGAACGGCTATCTTACGGGTGCGGATAGGGTTATTTTTTTTTATACAGCTAGGAATTCAGTTAGTCGAACAACTAATTGCTCATCGCTGAGCTCGACGAAGGATCCCCAACGGCAGATAGACTAAAAACGGCGAGATTAAGAGTATAAATAAATGAGAAAGTATTGGATGAGATCGGGTGGCGACAGTTAGAGAGTTTTAGGGTTGGAGAGCAGAGGATGTAATAATACCGGTGAAAGAAGCAGGGAGAGGACATGGCATATCTGTTGTTGCAATATGTATGTGTGAAGGCGCGTGGCTTAATGGTTAAGGCATCCGGCTCAGGATAGTAAGACCATGAGCTCGATTCCCAGGGTGCGCCGTGACCTTGAGCAAGACACTTTCTTTCACGTTTTTGCCAATCCACTCAGCTGGCAAAAGTGTGTTGTACCTGCAATACAAAAGGGCCAACCTTGTCGTATCTGTGTCATACTGAATCTCTCCGAGAACTACACCAAGGGTACACGTGTCTGTGGAATACTCAACCACTTGTGTGTTAATTCCAGGAGCAATCTTTTCCGTTGATCGGATCAATTGGAACCCTCGTCGTCGAAACCGACGGAGGGCCAATTTGTGTGTGTGTGTGCGTGTTGTGTTATTGGTATTGGAGAGGCGGGTGCGATCTGTCGGTGGCCTGTCATGGACCTTCCCAGGATTAATGTCCCCCGAAATCAGGGGAAAATCCACTGTAATGAGGCGGGGGTGGATTTCAGGAGGTAAAAATTCTGGGGCGAAATGATTCAGATTTGGGGGTTAATGTGGGGGTCCTCTGTGAAAGGAGAAATATTGTGCGGTTGCAATGAGAGAAGCAAGGGTTAACGGGAAGGTGTGTCGTTCATCCGTTTCCAGAAAGTGGGATGACATGAAAGAGGTTTGGAATTGGTGCAAGGATCCCTGGATGATGGAACGTATTGGAGATGGAATACTGGAGCACCGCTGCTTCCGCCGCTGCTGCCGCTGCTGCCGCTGCTGCCGCTGCTGCCGCTGCTGCCGCTGCTGCCGCTGCTGCCGCTGCTGCCGCTGCTGCCGCTGCTGCCGCTGCTGCTGCCGCTGCTGCTGCCGCTGCCGCTGCTGCTGCGTTTGCTACTACTGCTACAAGTGCTACCACCACCACCACCACCACCACCACTGCTGAAGTATAGAGAAAAAGAGAGAGAGATGGAGAGTGAGATTAAAGGCTAACAGCCATAAAAGCCTGGCGTTATTCATTACAAGCATGTCGACATTCCTATGTACCACCACCACCACCACCACCACCACCACCACCACCACCACCACACCAACACCACCACCACACCACCACACCACCACCACCACCACCACCCACTGCCTCCGCCACCTCAACTTTAACGATCCACCCTGCCATGCCCACTGCCATCATAATTCTCCACCTCCTCCCTCTCCCCTCCTCCCGTCCAATTAGAAAATGGCCGCCGGCCATCTTGTTTTTGTTG
>NC_043017.1:16252952-16255452 GCF_006345805.1 Octopus sinensis | reverse complement strand
TGAGTCTTTGAGGTTGAAGGCATCTTCGATGGCGAGGCGTCCACGAGAAGGGGAAAAACAATAGTAAACTATGTCTCCTCGTGCAGGAAAGTTTTTGTGCCACAATGGTGATACTAATTAGCGACAGAGGCAGCATTAACAACGAGGGGTAATATTAATCTCTTCTTAAACGTGGATCTTCTGTTAGAAGAAACTTTACTGCGGTAAATACCACGAGAAAGTCTCTCATATTGGCTTTTGGTGCAAAATACAGTCTTGTCGCTAGCGGGGAGATAAATCTATTGCGATAATGTAGCATTACTGATATGGCAAAATAGATGTGGTAATACTTTTGTTGTAGACACGGTTATAGTGAAACCGATGCGACACTAGTTACAAAAACAGGACACCTAGCAATGACTTATTCATGGGGATTTTGGTTTTCTACAGCGACATTTCTTATCAACTCCTGACGAGAAGAGATCTCTGTTTTTAGCGTTATAATTATTAATAACGGTGAGCCGTTTGCAATGATGACCTCGTGTCCAAGCGGGCACGCTACACAAGTGGGCCCTTCCCGAATTAATAAGTGTAAACACACACACACACATACACGCCCCCCCCACATCTGCAAAACGAAACTTGAAATGTTGTACATGCTACAACCATATTTTTTATCACATTAAATTCCACTATTTTTTAAATCTTCGCCATCTGAAAGGAATTTGCAGAAAATTTCTTTTAAAAAGATTCATTTTTTTCCCTGAAAGTTATGAGGAAACATGTTCGAAGTGGGGACACATTTGTATGGGTGTGTCACCTGGTGACCAGGTCACCGGATGACCAGGTCACCTAGCAAACTGAGAGTTGACCTTTAGTGTGACCTTTCCGACCGTTCATGTTCTGTCCCCAATGACATTCGTTAAATATTCCTGGTCAGACACTGTCCCAAATACACAGCAGTGAAGGTGTGAGATATGTCACCTCCAGGATAGAACGCTAGTCGAGATAATATTGTTACGAATCCCTGTCCTCAATAAGCGTGAGCTCCAACTCAGGTTACAGCTCACACCTATTGGGGACGGGGATTCGTAACAATATTATCTCGACTAGCGTTCTATCCTGGGGGTGACATATCTCACACCTTCACTGCTCTGTGTATTTGGGACATTACTCAATATCTACATTGGTTTAGTTGACCTAGACATCAATAAAAATAAACAACAACTGGTGAGGTTCTATTCACGAGGGACTGATGTCTTATTCAGGGGAATATTTAGCATCCTATCTTGGTAAAAACGGCAGTTAAATATCCTTGAAAGACCTTGAGAAATAAAGAGCCATTTATATTTTGTTGTTGTGTTACGTTCCACAATAAAGGGTGACACTCAATGAGGTGACCTATACAGGACTTTGACCTTCACTGACTGGTGTGACCTCTGCGATGTGAACTAAACTGACCGACATGGCATCTACAGGATGAGCTTCACTGACTGTGTGTCCATAACAAAGGAACTTTCACTGATGGATGAGATCTCTACAGGATGACCATCACCTACGAACCGCAGCGATCTACTTGATATGCTTCGTTCAGTTCTCTTGTCCTGATTCAATCCTGTACAGGTCACTACTGGTCAAGATGACCGACAAACCGATCGACGTGTTTAGGAATGTGTTTAACAATACACCTATGTTTACAAAGTGAAATGTGTTTAGCTCGCTTGGCAACATGTTTAATCGTGTTTCGCTACGAAATATTTAGTTACATCGACGTGTTTAACTTAAATATATCATATTTCAACTCGATTAATGTAGTAAAAAGATTTGCTTGAATACTTGAAACTGACGGTATTATTATCATTATTATATTATTATCATAATTATTATCATTATTATATTATTATCATCATTATTATCATTATTATATTATTATCATCATTATTATCATTATTATATTATTATCATTATTATATGTTTGACTTTTGCTTTGTATTTGTACACGGTGACTCCAAGTCTCACCCAGAGACCTCAATATGTTGGTCTGGTAGCTGCTTGTCGGTAGGTATTGATCTTGGCCTGCTATGATAACATCGGCTTTATTAGCTCTCTTTTACGTTCTGAGTTCAAATTCCGCCGAGGTTGACTTTGCCTTTCATCCTTTTGGAGCCGATAAAATAGATGCCAGTGAAATACTGGGGTCGAATAATCGACTAGTCCTCTTCCCTAAATTTCAGGCCTTTAGCCTATAATAGAAAGAATTATCAGCTCTCTTTGAATATTTGCCATGAGAGGTTTTTCTTGCCATTTATCACTAAGAATATCTAATATAGCAGTTTTTATTATTATTATTAATAGTAGTAGCAGCAGTTGCAGTAGTAGTAGTAGTGGTTGCAATTGTGTGAATATACTGCATACTGTAATATAAATCTAGTTTCCGGATAGATTGTGCTTCTGGCAGTTAGATATTTCCATTGCAGTCTCGGTCGCAAAAAGCCTTCTTGAGCGGAAATAAAAAAAAAAA
>NC_043017.1:16227952-16250452 GCF_006345805.1 Octopus sinensis | reverse complement strand
ACTGGGAAGTTCCGAGAATCCAAGAACACATTCTGTGAGGCATGTCAAGGAACACATTCTGCCAGCCTGTTTATTTGAGCGGCCCAGCTTATGTTGTTGTCTTCAATTACTCCCAAGTCTCTGATGTTGTTCAATGCCATGAGAGTTTCACCTGAAGGGAGTGTGGGAGTTTCCTGTGTTCTCTTTTCCGAAGTGGATTAATTAACTCAAATTTGTCCTCGTTCAGCAACAGTCGGTTGTGGCACAAACTTCGGTGTAGAAGTGTCTCATCAGGTGATGTTGCAAGGGGTATCTCGTTAATTAAATCCTGTTTTGCTTGGTTTTAATACAGCATGTTGCTAGTGACATGATACACTCCTTGTAAAATCATCGACGAGACACCCCAACACCGAGTGATGCGCCACAATCAGTAGTACGGTATCCCACTCGCGAGGGATAGATGCAGGATGGGTCAAAACGATCGTTGTGAGCAATAAAGTTTCTCGAAATTCCATTTTTTGAGTCTATCATTTGCTATATGTATATATGCATATATATATATATATATATATATAGATATATATATATATATATATACATACATAATATACATGTACATATGTATGTACATATATATATATAATATATAGATATATATATATAATATATATATATATATATACATACATACACAATACACATATAAACAAAACCGCAGGAGAAAGAGTAAACTGTATACTTATGCATGCGACATAAATTTCTTCGTCGCTACTCTCAGTTATTCCTCTTGGACAATCTTCAGACGAGAGAGATACCAAAACATACTTCACAGCTAACACCCGCAGACATGTGTGTACGTGTGTGTGTGTGTGTGTGTGTGTGTGTGTGTGTGTGTGTGTGTGTGTGTGTGTGTGTGTGTATGTGTGTGTGTGTGTGTGTGTGTATGAGTGTCTTTCTGCTGTACAATTGCTCGCTTTATGTGATGTCAGTCACAAATTAAATATGAAATCGGGTTGTGTGTACGTGCGTGTGAGTGTGTGGGTGGGGGTGAGGGAAGACACCCCTGATGCCTGCTTCCCCCATTAGAACAAAAAAGTAAACAAAAACCATTCGCTATATTCTTCTTCATCTGTTTCCTCCTCCCCTTCTCCTTTTCATAATAATAATAATAATAATAATAATAATAATAATAATGATAATAATAATAATGATTATTATTATTATTCAACAGTCTTATTTTTCTTACGTGCTTTCAGTGCACTACCGAGCGCAGCTCTGTGTGTCTTGCATATGTGCTCTGGTTTGTTGTGGTGCTCTTATTTTCACTGTATTGAAAGTGTTTTGCGTAGGATGTGCGCGGTGCCTAGTTGTACTATTTTCTTTAGGTCATATAAACTAGTCAGTTTTGGTGTTTTTCTTACATATTTGTCTGAATGATTTTTTTTTATCATACCTATTATTGTTATTATTATTATTATTGTTAGGCGGCGAGATGGCAGAATCGTTAGCACGCCGGGCGAAATGCTTAGCGGTATTTCGTCAGCCGTTACGTTCTGAGTTCAATTTTCGCCGAGGTCGACTTTGTCTTTCAACCTTTCGGGGTCGATTAAATAAGTACCAGTTACGCACTGGGGTCGATGTAACCGACTTAATCCCGTCCCCCGGGATTCTGGGGCACATTTACAATCCCGGAGGGTCACAATGCAGACTGTAGCACAGAATATGGCGACTGAGAAGTCTCTAGGAGTCATAATCTGGATGCCCCGGCTCCCTTGAAGTGTAAGGAATTAAGGGTCAAAACACTTGCATAAGGGGTGGATGGCTTCTCTGAACGTCACTGTTCCGCATAACTAATCAGCTGTTGGTTCTTACACCCGTGTTCCCATCAGCATCGAAGAACTTTCACAAATACTACATGCGTTGCGCATGTGTGTGTGTGCGTGTATAATGGTATGTATTCACATACTAATAAACTCAGTTTTTTTCTTGTGACTCGAGTTTCACGCTACTGCGATCTTCAGGCGAGAATTATGATCTTTCGTTATTTGAGATGGCTTTCTATACAATAGAGCGAATTCGTTCTTTTGTTTATGACAGTACTTCCATTGTCTGGTTTGAAATGTTGACATATCAGGCTGTTATCAATGGTTGTCGTCGTTTCATGTGCCAGTTCAAATTTTTTTCGCTGACCAGCTTCGTTATTTATCTGTGTATCATTTTCCAAATCCCGTTCGTCTTAAGTTGGTTTTCTGAAGCTGTTTCTCTTTATTCTTTTCCCGTTGATCTATTCAGCAATTATTCTCTCCTAGTTTATCCTTTCTTAAACTGTAGCGTATTTCACCACAATTTCTCTTATCGGTGTATTTTATATAAATCGTTGGTTCAAAGCTGTTCTGCGTCTGCCTGTTGATAACGCCGATCATATCCTGTTTTGCTAAAACCTATCGTTTAGTCGATTTCTTAAATCCTTGTTATTTTATATTTCAAGCCTCCAAATATTTTAATGCATTCCATGTAACTCTCTGAGTGTATCTGCAAGTGTGTGTGTGTGTGTGTGTATACGTGTGTGCGTATTTGTATGTACGTCTGTACGTGTTTGTTTGTGTGGGTTTATGTGTATGTATTTGTGAGTAGCCGCGTGCGCGTGTGTAAAGTACCTGTGTGTGTGTGTGGTGTGTGTGTTTGAGGGTCCATAATACATCTGATGTCTCTAAGCTATCACTCCTTTCCGCCTGTTAACTCCTTTTGTTGTCCACTTGGTGCTGCCATTGTTGTGTCCTTCTTCCTATTTCCGCTCCCCTTGTTGCGTCATCCCATGTTTTCCCCCCTATTTACCATTTCGGACCAGGTTCGTATCCACAATAGCCGGCACGATGATGAGGATGGTGATGATGACACAATACACTTTCAAGCACTAAATGTCTTACAAGACATGGTCAACACCGCCACCACCACTACCACCACCACCACCACCACCACCACCACCTGTTACTGCTGCTGTTACTACTACTACTTCTGCTGCTGCTGCAGCTGCTACTACTACTACTACTACTACTACTACTACTACTACTACTGCTGCTGCCTGCTGCTGTTACTACTACTACTTCTGCTGCTGCTGCAGCTGCTACTACTACTACTACTACTACAACCACCACCACCACCACCACTACTACTACTACTACTACTACTACTACTGTTACTACTACTACTACTACTACTACTACTACTACTACTACTCTACTACTACTGCTGCTGCTGCTGCTGCTGCTACTGCTGCTGCTGTTACTACTACTACTTCTGCTGCTGCTGCAGCTGCTACTACTACTACTACTACTACTACTACTACTACTACTACTATACTACTACTACTGTTGCTGCTACCGCTGTTGCTTGTGCTAAAGTACCTACGTCAACTCCACGATTATTTGTAGTGCCACCATACCACCCCCGCAATCATCATCATCACCACCACCACCACCAATACTACCACTATTGAGTTGTGTATATGTTGTTACGTCCATACCACTACCAAACTACGACCGCTACTATTATTATCCTTTCAACGATTAGCATTACATCATCACAATTACTACATCTGAAGCAGTATCACGGCTACCAACACCAACTCCACCACCACCACCACCACCACTACAACTACTACCACCACCACCACCACAACTACTACCACCACCACCACCACTACCACAACTACTACCATCACCACTACCACCACCACAACTACTACCACCACCACAACCTCCACCACCACCACCACCATCACTACTTGCCGCCGCCGCCGCCGCAGGAGTGAAGTGCTGTTAAGGTAAAATGGAAGTGTACGGCCAATGGGGAAGGGATCGGGGACGGAGGGGAATATTAAATGGTGTGGTGGTGGCGGTGGGGAGAAGGGGGTTGGGGTTGCGAGTGTTGCATTGTGTGAGACAGTGTTTGTGTAGGATGAAGGTGAAGTCGGTGGATGCGAGATCGATACTGGGTGTGGGTAGGTGGAGCGAGGGGCCGAGAGAATATTGATCCGCGTACAGCAGACAGCTACTTTCTTCATATCTGACGGCTTTCTTCTGGTTTTTCACCGATGCCGGTGGCGGCGGCGGCGGCGGTGGTGGTAGTGGAGGTAGTGATGGTGGTCGTCGTCGTCGTTGTGGTAATGAGGATGATGATGATGATGGTGAGGTAGTGGTGCTGGTAGTTGTGTGATGGAGTGATAGTGGTGGTCATAGTTGTGTTGGTGTGACTCTACTACGGTGGTGGTGGTAGTATGTTCATAGTGGTGATAGAGCGGTCGCAGTGTAGTTGTAGTGTGGTGTTAGTGGCGGCGGTGGCGTGCTCGTCATTTGGTGGTGTTTGTGATGATGGTAGTAGTGGTGTTGAAGTGATAGCGATTGATGGTGGTGGTGGTCTGTTCTGTTGCAAAGCCAATGTTTATGTTGTCGTTGTTGCGTGGTGGAATCCGTGTTACCACACCTTATTGTGTTATGAATCTCTGAACACACCACCACCACCTCCACCACCATTTAGGATTAAATATTATTAGGAATTGTATAAAAACGTCGGTAGAATATTTTGTGTATTGTAGAACTACAGCCAGTGCATTGCATGCAACAAAATCGTATAAGGACCCTGAAGGGCCTTATGGGTTTCAGTTGAGAATCACTGTTTATGCCCATTGAACGGCAAGTGTAGTTTCACAGTTTCAGTAACTCATCCCTGCAAAGATGTTAAATCGTTAAATATTTTGCTGTAATATTTAGTTTCTGATCGAGTCAGATGGGAAGCTGATGTAATTTACTTCTAGTGTGGGTATCGGATGTGCATCCGTTCTGCGTATTTCAGCATCTTGAGTCTCCGAAGAAAGTTGGTATTCAAGTGTGCGTGGGATAGAATCAGAGTCGGTCCCACCCTTGGTTGTGAGGTTTCCTTTCAACCGATTCTTTCAGGGTAAATATATTTTGGAGTTTAAATGAAGAACTCGTTGGGGTTGGGTTCTGCTCAATTCCGGGTATTTTGATGATAAAACGGCGGAAAAATTGAGGAATATCCGTGTCGAGACGGAGGGGTATAGGGGTAGAATTGTCTCACATCGTAGACTTTTCTTTAACCGTTTCTTACTAATTTTACTCAGGAAAGGAACAAGTCATTGAAGTTATAAAATACCAAAACATATAATATATAATCTATACAAACAACACACACGTGTATATAAACAGCAATCACACACACACACACACACACAAACATACACACACACATGATTATGTGTATCTTTCTGTATACACACAGGCCAAACGCGCGCACGCACACAGATATATATGAGTGTGTCTGTACACAAACACGCACGCACACACGTGTGGGGGCGCGAATGCATGTATATACATATTCGAATGTGTGTGTATGTGTGTGTGTGCATGTGTATGCATGTACGGGTGTGTATATGTGCGTGTGTATGTGCGTGTGTTTGTGTGTGTATTCGTTTAAACTAAGGAGAAAGAGGAAAAGTAGAAATTTATTTGAGAACAGTCAGTGGATGGAAATTGGGTCTGTTGAATTACTTAATAAATAAAGTAAATGATACACACCACACACACACCGTACATGTATATATCTATATATATATATATATATATATATATATATATATATATATATATATATATATATATATATATATTATATACAATATATATATATACAGTAAAATGTGGCACGGGAAGACGACGAGGAACGTACAGAAAACAGTAAAACATGCAAACGACGTACATCATCAGTTGTCCACCAAATATCATCACAATTTCGACGCCTTATCGATAATACCGTTCAATTTGGTGGCGTCAACAGTAAAACGCTGCTTGGATATAAATAATTGAAGATGGGGACCAGAATGAGAAAAGTACAAAAAGACGGGGTCTGTAGACAGAGGTGTAAAAAGGATGAGTGAAAACATTATATATATATATATATAACGGGAAGCTTTATGAAAATAAACAAAAGACGAAGGCAGGTGGAAAACAAACGAACAATTGTGTTAGTATGGCGCTCAGGAAATATAAATAAAACAAGTCTTTAACGTTTCGAGCCTACGCTCTTCAACAGAAAGATACACAGAGAGAGAAAAACACAGAAAGAAGGAGAGAAAAAAATGCGTGCAGTAGCTAACGAATCAACATGGCGATCTGATTCGGCCAGAGGTCAAAGATCAAACATGAGACGCGAGAGCGAAATAAGGGGAGATAATAGGGTTGATAAAGGGGTTGAGGACCAGCTAATAGTGCGTGGGAGGGGTCTGGATGTGTGTATGTATAGGGTTGGTGTATGTATTAGTATGTATAAGGGTGTGTGTGTGTGTGTGTGTGTATGAGAGAGTATTAGTGCGTGGATTGGTCTGGACGTGCGTATGTATGGGGTTGGTGTATGTATTAGTATGTATTAGTATGTATTAGTACGTATTGGTATGTATAGGTGTGTGTGTGTGTGTGAGAGAGAGTATAAGTGCGTATGCGGGGTCTGGACGTGTGTATGTATAGGGTTGGTGTAAGTATTAGTATGTACTAGTATGTATTAGTACGTATTATATGTATTAGTTGGTGTGTGTATAGTATGGCACATCATATGTGATGTTATGTGTAAAGTCATGTGGTGTAGTGAGGAGAAGAGGGGAGGGGGGAGAAGAGGGGGAGAGAAAGGGGAAGAGGAGAGGAGGGAGAAGGAAGGGGAGGGGGAATGAAGGAGGAAAAGAGGAGAGGGGGAAGAGAAGGGGAGAGAGGGAGTGAGGGAGCAGAGGGAAGGGGAAGAGGGAGGGAGAAAGAGGGAAGTAGGGAAGGGGAGTTAGGGGTGAAAGGATGAAGGACTGAAGAAGTAGGGGTCGGGGGGAGAAAGTAGGTGAGGAGGGGGGAGAGGGTGGTTAGAGGTGTGGGGGGAGAGGGGGGGAGAGTTGAGACCAAATGGCGTATAAGAGCGAAGAGAGAAGATTAATTCCTGTTCACGGCGCAAACGGGAATCCGGATGGCCTCTGTGTAAGGACAAACCGAACACAGATAGGTGTTGCAAGGAGTGACCGGTGGAGCGGAAATGGCGTGAGACCGGTGTGTCGTTCGCAAGGTGGATGTCACGAAGGTGTTCCGCGAACCGGTCAGCCAAGCGGCGTCCCGTTTGTCCGATGTACAAGGAATTGCAGAGAGAGCAAGAGATGCAATAGATAATATTGCTGGAGGTGCAGTGTGAGGAGTGGATGATGGATAGGGTCGATGGTGGGTGCTAGTGAGGCGGGTGGTGTTGGAGAGGTAAGGGCAAGTGCGGGCAACGTGGGCGGGAGCAGGGGAACGAGCCGGGTTGGGAGGTAGGGTCAGGGAAGGAGCTATGGACCAAAAGGTCTCGAAGGTTGTGGGCTCGTTTGAAAGAGGGGAGGGGTCGGTTAGGGAAGAGGTGTGAAGTGGACGGGTCGGACTGGAGATGACGGAAAGCTCGAAGAATGGTGCGTTGGAGACGTAGGGTCGTGGGGTGGTAAGTGAGGGGAAAAGGGAGGCGGGAGACTACAGGGCGGGTTCGGGGAGAGAGAGCAGATACACGGTCCACGGACCGTGCTCTGGCAAGGGCGGTGTGGATAGTGGTGAGGGGGTATCCACGTAGGGTGAAGTGGTGAGCCATACGTTGAGACTGAGTCTCAAAGTCATGGTCGTCACTACAGAGCCTACGTACACGGAGGAATTGGAATAGGGGATGGAAAGCTTGGTGTGTTCTGGGTGGGGGAAGAGAAGAAGTTGAGGTATGAGTGTGAGTCTGTGTGTTTGTAGTGAATGGAGGTGGTAGAGTGGAGTGAAGAATGCTAACCGAAATGTCGAGGAAGGAGACAGAGGTGTTGGAGATAGTGGAAGTGAAGTGAGGGCTGGATGGAAAGATTGGACGAAAGAGAGGAAGGAATCTAGATGTTCGCGGGAGAGTGAGGTGGCACCGATAATGTCGTCAATATAAACGACCATATAGTTCAGGAGTGGGACCAGTGAAATTAGAGAATATTTGGGCCTCAACATAGCCAACGAACAGGTTCGCATAGTTGGGGCCCCATTCGCGTTCCCATGGCCACTCCCGAGACCTGATGGTAGAACTCGCCCGCGAACGAGAAGCAGTTCAGAGTAAGGACAAGTTCGGCCAGACGAATGAGTGTGGAGGTGTCAGGTACAGGGTTAGAGCGGAGGTCAAGAAAGTGTCGAAGGCCTGCAGTCCTTCGTGGTGAGGGATAACAGTATAGAGGCTTTGGATGTCCATAGTAAAAAGGATTTTGGAGGAGCCGGGAGGAAAGGAGAAAGAGTTGAAAGCCGGAGAGCATGGTTGGTATCGTGGATGTGGAGGGAAGAGATGCCACTAGGGGGGAAGGACACGGTCGAGGTATTTAGAGATGAGCTCCGTGGGGCAGTTACAGGCGGAGACGATGGGGCGGCCAGGGTTGTTTGGTTTGTGGATTTTGGGGAGGAAGTAAATGGTGGGGGTACGTAGGGTTCGCACAATTAGGTTGGATGCGGTGCGGGGGAGACGGGAGGACGAGATGAGGTCTTGACAGTAGAGGATGCCGTCTGTTGTAGCTACGTGTGGGGTTAGAGGGCAGAGGGAATAGAAGGAGGTGTCATTGAGTTGGCGGAAAGCCTCGGCCCTATAGAGGTCCGCGCGCCACATATATATATATATATGTATGTATGTATGTATGTATGTATGTATGTATGTATGTTATTATGTATGTATGTACGTATTATATTATATTTATGTATGTATATATATATATATAATATATATATATAGATAGATAGATACATACATACATACATATTTACTTTATTATTAAAACTGCAAAAATATCACAAAAACCCCCTTCACCATCACCATCACCACACCACACACACACACACACACACACACACACACATGCATATATATATGTCCATTATTTCTCACTGACTATTTCTTTTTCTCACCTCCTCTGCTTTCTTTTGATGAGAGACTGACGTCCGAAACGTTGAGTCATTTTCTTTTACCACTAAAGTTAATAACTATTTTGCCAAACCTTCTTCGTCTTATATTGTCCATTTTACTGTCTTTGCATAATTTCCATGCGCAGATATCATCAATGTATACATATTTACAGATTCCGTACAATGGATTAAAGATTATAAAATATATTCATACCTCCCTCTATCACCCACCCATAACTGAATACATATGTTCATACTTGCCTGTTTGCCTGCCTGATGCCCTCCCTCCCTCCCTCCATACCTACCTACCTACCTACTTACCTACCTACCTACCTACCTACCTACATACATACATACCTACCTACATACATACATACAAACATACATACATATCAGTCTCTGTCTTTTTCTCTCGATATGTGTGTGAGTATGTATGTATATGCATCAATCTATATATATCCCCATATATATATTTATCAATCTATATCTGTTTCTATAGACTGGATTTTCGAGAAATGGGAGATGAGTCTAAACTTTTGGTGATTAATCTCAAAGTTTATAATTAACATTGGATAATAAGAATTTATGATTAAGTACTTAAGAATTTAACAAGAAGAAGAAGAAAAAGGAGGAGGCAGAGGAGGAGGAGAAGAAGAAGAAGAAGAAGAAGAAGAAGAAGAAGAAGAAGAAGAAGAAGAAGAAGAAGAAGAAGAAGAAGAAGAAGAAGAAGAAGAGGCAATAAAGGGTTTCGAAAAATATAAGGAAAATTAAGGGTTGTTTGTATGATTGGGTGATGTACATGACTGGGGTGGAACATAGGATAGGGGTAGATGGAGGAATAAAGGATGACTATATTGGTAAATACGTAAAGGTGAATAGAAATTCCTATTAAAATATAAATAGTTATTGTTATCTGAAGTTTCTTATCACGGACTGATAACAATAAGCAGATCCCATCGTACATATGATTATGTATGCATGTATGTATGTATGTATGTATGTATGTATGTATGTATGTATGTATGTATGTATGTATGTATGTACGTACGTACGTATATATAAGTGTATATGGGTATGTGCATACACACATACTAATAGTTTTTAAATTTTGGCACAAGGCCAGCAATTTTGCGGGAGGGGTAAATCGATTACATCAATCCCGCTGCTCGCCTGGTTCTTATTTTATCGACCTCGAAAGGATGAAAGCAAAGTTCAAATTTGGTCGAGGTTGAATTCGCCTTTCATCCTTTCGGGGTCGATAAATTAAGTACCTGTTGAGCACTGGGGTCGATGTAATGGACTATCCCCCTCCCCACCAAATTTCAGACCTTGTGCTTACAGTAGGAAAGATTATTGTTATTATTATTATTATTATTATTATATTATTACTATTATTGTTTTTGTTGTTGTTGAGAGAGCAGTGGATGCTATCAAAGTGAGACGGGGGTAGAATATACGAAGCCCAATATACGCATCATGACTGATAAGGGTACAGTTTTTTGTAATGAAGTAATGTTCTCATTCATCTATTTAAAAATGCGTAAGAAACAGCTGTAAGGAGCTGATAATTATCCATCTTCTGTTATTATACGTGATCATATATATATATATATATATATATTATATATATATATATATATATATCTATATATATATATATAGAGGAGAGAGAGAGATAGAGAGAAGAGAGAGAGAGAAGAGGTGGCAGGGGAGAATTCACGAAAAAACAAAAGACGAAGACAGGTGGTGTAGAAAACAAATAGATGTATTAGTATAACGCTCGGCAATTGAAAAAGTATTTTACATTTCGAGCCTACGCTCTTCCACAGAAAGAAACAAGGAGACAAAAAATGTGTGTAGTGGCTACCGTGTGTGGTGTGTGTGTGTGTTTAATTAGTTTGAAGCTAGAGATATTTCTTTAATAATACCCTGAGGTTGATAATGTTTTGCTTCGTTCGTTGAGTTCCTATTTGATACGCTTTATATAATAACTTAGATATGTTTCGACCAAAGATTGGTCCAGGCCATGTCTAACTTAATAGCATCACCTGATAGGATTGGCTAAATTCTTTTTAAGTCAAGTTTTGTGGCATCATGGTCCATTCGAGTAGGGAGTTCTTGTTGAGTGGGTTGTATGCAGGTATGGGTGGCTTATCTAGTATTCCTTGAAGAAATTAGTCCAGATTCCGTTTAAAGGTGATGGGATCCTTTTCCTCTTTGATCAGTTTTGGGACAATGTTAAATAGGGCAGGGCCTGTTGAGGAAAAGAAATTGTGTTACAGTGTATTTATGTGTGTGATCCTGAATTGGGTAGGGGACGCATGGCCCGTGGTCCTAGCCTTGGATGAATTTTGAAGCTAATGTTGAAGTCGTTTGAGCAATGCTGGTGGTATATTCTCCACATCGCGCAAATGATGTCTCGCTCACGGCGGCGCTGGAGAAAATAAGGTTTCAATGCTTTAAGGTGGTCCCAATAATCGAGATCAGTCATGCCATTAATTCTTTTAGTGAATGACCTCTGGAGTGATTCAATTTTCTAAATGTTTTGTTTTGTATTAGGAGACCACAGGGGGCAGCAGTATTCGAGGTGTGGCCGTACAAAGGATGAGAAAAGAGGAATGATGACACCTTGTTCTCTGGACCAGAAGGTTCTTAGGATCCAGGAGACCATCCTACGAGCTATATCGACCTCAATGTTGATTAGGGCACTCCAACTGAGATTGTTATCAACAGTTACTCCTAGGTTTCCTGTATTGTTAGATGCTGTGAGAGGTTCCCCTGAAGGAAAAGAGTATCACTGATTTAGCATAGTTTTTTTTTTCCAAATTGCTTCAGCTCAAATTTTCCCTCGTTCAGTTGCATTTTGTTTTTGTCTACCCATTGTTTCACAGCATAGAGATCAGACTGGAGGTCAGTTCGGTCTTCTTCTTCATTGATAATTTTCTGGAGTTTAAGAGTCATCAGCGAGTATTTTCACTTTGCTGTGTTTTATCACGCTGGAAAGGTCGTTTATGTTGACTATAAAGAGACGGGACCTGAGGGACACTACTGGTGACTTTTGCTGGGCTGAAGTGGATTCCATCGATCACAACATGTTGTGTTCTGTTCTCCAGGAAATACTCAATCCAGTGTAGTAGATTTCCACGGATTCCAACATTTGACAATTTGGACTAGGATATTATGGTTGACTCTGTCGAACGCTTTACTGAAATCAAGACATATGACATGAGAGTTCGAACCTGATATCATCGATGTGGTGTAAGAGCTGTGTTAGACAGTCCCTGCCGCAGCGAAAGCCATGCTGGTTTGAATTTAGGAGATTGTGACTCTCCAGGAAGCCAGCTATCCTTGATCTCACCACCCTTTCAAACACTTTAATGATATGGCAGATTAGATGATAGTTGATTGCGAGGGATCTGTTTCCCTGTTTGAAAACCGGGATGACAGACTGGGATAAGAATTGTTTCGGTATACAACCTGGGTCGAGGGAATTTCTCCAGATGTTGGTTCGAGAGACTGCAAGTTAGTGTCGACATTCCTTCAGGAGACTGGCGGGGAATCTATAGTGTCGACATTCCTTCAGGAGACTGGCGGGGAATCTATCAGAGCCTGGAAATATTTTCTTGCCATCCTCAGAAAAGTTTTTTCTCTGCATAATACATACTTACATATGTGTTATATATATATATATATATATATATATATATATATATTATATATATATATTATATATATATATATATATATATATATATATTTCGGAAAGTTGCGTCTTTGGATGTGCAAACATTTATCTTTTTAACATAAAGAGTGAATCGGAAAAATTAAATAATCGCTTTGGTTTATCCAAACTTTTAAATGAGCGATGAGTTGGTAGAAGGGTAAGTAGGGGCGAAATGCTCAGCAGCCTTTATTCTGCCTTTGTGTTCTGAATTCAAATTCGGCTGAGGTCGACTCTGCTTTCATCCTTTCAGGGCCGATAAAATAAGTTCCATTTGATCGCTGGCTTTGACGAAGTCGACTTACCCACCCGCTTCCCAAACAATTTCAGACCGTGTGCCATTAGTAGAAAAGATTAACTTGATTAAGGAACTGAAGAATCATTGTCGTTTTAAGGAAATTCAACACTTGGACAAAAGTGCAATTTTTGAAGAAATAGGGGTTCCTAGAACCTCTAGTTTAGAGAAGAAAAATACGCAGCAAACTTCAAGGTTCTTGTGAGAGGAAAATACCCGCCACCCATTTGTAAACGACTCCTAAAACCCTTGAGATTTTAAGCGTTATGCTGGGTTAAACCTATCTGTGAGCTTATTCAAATAAGAAGTCTTGGCTGGTTCTAAAGCTGTTCCATGCTTGCTTTACAGGTTTCGTTTTGCTTCGCTGTAGAAACGGACGGTGTCAAGGGTAATATTTCCAGCATGACATTCCTCCTTTCAGACGAGGCAACAAATCCCTTTTGTGCTTCATTGGTCTTTTTGATCTTGTGGAGTGTGAAATATGTCCCAAAAGAGTGCAACTTCTTTACTACAACCAATGGATTAAGATGTGATAGATAACTTCAAGGTATATGCACTGAGAAAGACTTTGAAGCAATTCAACTTTGAAGCATTTCGATACATCTGTAGTTAGAGACTCTGGAAAAAGTTCAACGTTTACAGATCCTTTGGATAACTGTGGAAACCTTCAGGTATGAACAGAGTTTGGAGAAACGGACGGCGAAACTGTGTCAGCGATTTTACACGTTTCCTAACAGCAGAAAGTGTGCATCAAGCAAGAAATGGTGACACTGGAAAATGACGAAGGGTTTGAACAAGTCGTAGATGGTGTCGTTGAGTTTCTTGGGCCCCGTCGAGTGAAGATGGTTGACGAGGAGTTGATAATGATATTACAAGAACCACGATATGGAAGCGCCCCCTACCACTAAAGGGTTTGGCCCTTATTGGAGAAAGCTCTACAAGGGTTTGTTGATAATCATCCTAATCATGAATCTAATATAAAAAAATTATAAAGTAGAATTTATTATGAGTTGTGTTCTTACACTGAGCTGTGTGTCAAACAGATATCGATAAGTTCTTGCGGCAGATATTGAAGATGATGATGATAATCGGCAAGACAGAACCTAGTGCCTCTTCCAGTGACTACCTTGGAACCACCTGCCAACAATAGTTAACGTTTTGGGGATGTGATTACGTAAGCCAGTATGATGTTAATATACACTTATATATAGACTGGGATTTTTCTATTAAATAAATAAGCAAATAGGTAATTAAATAGCTGTTGTATTTATGGATGTTTCAAGAATTAATATTTCAGCCCATAAATATGATTAGATTACATTTTTTTAATCTTTGGGAGAAAAACATTTGATTAGCAGAAACATATCTCCATAATATATCCATACACATACACACATATATATTATACACATATATATTACACACACACACACATATATATATAATATATATATACATACACATGCATATATATATTATACACACACACATATATATATATGCATATGTTTGTATGTAGTATGTATGCATGCATATATGTATGTATATATATATGTGTGTATATATTTAGAATTAAAGGCAATAGGTTAACAGGAGAAATTTTATATATATATATGTTTACATACACACATATACACATATGTGAGTGTGCGTGTATATATATATATATATATATATATATATATATGTATATTAATCTGTATATATAATATATATATATATATAATAGCATTATGTATACCAGTTTTACTATGTGCGTGTGTGTGTGTGCATATATATATATATATATACACACACACACACACACACATATGGTGGCTGTAAGTTTAACAGTTAAGTGCACCCCCACAATTTGCAGATCTCAATTTAACACCGCCACCACCGCCGCCACCACCACCTTAGTCACAACTTCCACTACCGACACCACCACCACCACCACCAACACAACTACAATCACCGCTGCATCCATTTCCCTACCCCCCCCCCCCCCCCCGCCGGATCCCTCCCACCACTATTATCAGCACCGCCACTCCCTCCCCCCTCCCCCCGCTCACCATTTATCGGCAGCAGAAGCAACAGAGTCCGCCAGCAACCTACTGCAACAGCAGCAGCAGCAGCAGTTGGGTTGCCCCCACCCCAGGCCGCCACCCTCCACCACCGTCAACATCAGCAGCCAACCTCCACCCCCCACCACCGACACTAATGCTGGTGGTGGCGGTGGTGGTGGCGGTGGTAGTGTGGGCGGCGTGTTGTTATTTTTTTATTTTATTTCATCTACTTTCAGCTCACGAGCTGTGGCCATGCTGGGGCACCGCCATTTATTGTTATTATTTGTTGTTGTTATTGTTGTTTAGCCCCAGGGTGGCCTCGATCCAGTATGACCTAACATCAAAAATATTTCCAGCCGTGACCATCCCGCTTTGTTGATTGAAACATACGATCATATAACACAACGCTTCCTTTTGCAAGTCGGCCGCGCGCGTGTGTGTGGGGGAGATTTAGTTACTATTTCTAGCATATCGAGAGGTCACTTACAGGCACCTCCGTCGGCACACGCCGCTGATGGTTGTAGTGGTGGTGGTGGTGGTGGTGGCGATGATGTAGTCTGCGCCGCTGCTGGCGGTGGTGTTGCTTCTGTTGAGGCTGTTGGTGCTGGGGATGATGATGATGATGATGGTGCTTACTGCTGGTGGTGGTGGTGGTAGTGAGCGAAGTGCTGCTCCTGCTGCTGCTGCTGCTGCTGTGGCTCCTGCTGCTACCATCGTCGTCGTCGTCGTGGCAGCCGGTTTACGTGAGCCTCGTCAGTCGGTGTTCGAAGGTGGAGGACAGCAGAAGGGAACCATAACATTCGTTCGAATCCCCTTCTGTTCATCTCGTCTCTCCAGCCCCCTCCTCCTTTTTATGTATACACAACACACAACACACACCACACAACGTATATACACACTTTTACCTGGAGCCACAAACAACCACACACAAATATAATACATTTATATATAATTGGGGCCACATATTGACGCACAAAACAGACTTCTATGTTTGCAAAAAGATCTTTGACTTTGTAATACAGGTACGTTTGAAATACACACGCACGTGCACACGTTATACACGCAGAAACAACACACACGCAACTTGGTATATGCAGATATTCTTATATATACTCTTGTAAATATACTTTTGCTAAGTTCTACTTATCTATCTATCTATCTATCTATCTATCTATCTATCTATCTATCTATCTATCTATCTATCTATCTATCTATCTATCTATCTATCTATCTATCTATCTATCTATCTATCCATTTGTCTATCTATAATTACATATATGCTTTATACATATATGTATACATAGACATACGTAAAAAAAGTAATTTAAATGGATCTCAGTCGCTTTCGACGCTGAGTAAATCCAGTTGTTCGATCAAGTTGATTACCAATTTCTGTTATTGTGTGAGTGGTTGAGTATTTCGCAGACATTAATAACCTTATCGTAGCCCTCAGATAGAATCATCTGAACACAGAGTGACAAAGGCTGGCCTTTTCACTCATACACACACATATATATAGATACACATACATAGATATAGATAGATAGCCATACACGCATATAGATAGACAGATAGATAGAAACACACACGCATACACACACACGTGCGCATACAGTTAGATATAAACACACACACAAATACACACACGCAGATATACTTTTCACCTTTCTAACACACACACACACACACACACACACTGTATGTAGACCACGTTGACCTTGTAATTGCGATAACAACAACAACAACAGGAATTGCAAGAACTGAAGCAACAGCAGGAAGAAGAAGAACTGCAGCAGTTTGGAGTGGAAGCAACACATTGCAGCCTCAGCAACATCAACAACAACAACATCTGCAGCAGCAGCGAAACAAAAAGAAAAAGCAGAAGTGGCGGTAGTAGCAACGGTTGCGGCAAGAATAAGCGCCACAACATCATCGTAGAATAAAAGAAAAGAATAAAAAGGTGTGTAGAAGAGAAAAGAGAGAAAAGAAGAAGGCAAACTTCCCATCATTAACAACAACTACTACCACCACCACCACCACCACCACCGCAACTACCACCACCACCACCACCACCACCACCACCACCACCACCACCACCACCACCACCGCAACTACCACCACCACCACCACCACCACCACCACCACCGCAACTACTTCACAGCGGTTAATAACAATAATAATCATAATAATTCCTTATTTTCTATTTCTCACGATATATAAATATAAAAGAATATATATATATATATATACATATAAATATATATATAATATATTGAACTTGTAAAACGACGTCTCTTATATATATATATATATTATATACACACACAATAGGTGTATATATTTATATAAAGTAAACAGTCGTACAGACAACAATAACAACGAGAACGAGGATCAGCTCTAACTTTAAACACGGAACAAGAACGAACTTCGAACTACGGAGGTGAAGCGTGAAACGTGTGTTAGTAGTGGTGGTCACTTGCTAGGCGCGCGTGTGTATATATATATATATATATAGATAGATATATATGTTCGCGTGCTCATACGCCAGTGATTTGAGGAAGAGAAGATCGAATTCTGGTTTGTCAAACTGAAAAGTTGAAAGTTCGACGAACTTTTAATATCAACAATACCGACAACAAAAAGGTGGCGAGGAAACCTCGACGTGGTCGCTGGTCTTTGCTAGAAAAAGTAAAAAAGACTCACTCAAACACACAAATATATATATACACATGCTCTTTCACACACTCAGAATAACACACACGCACACACACACACATATATATAAACACGTACCCCGACACACCTTAATGTCTTTGTAAAACACACACGCAAAAAGAAAAGAGGAAAACCATAAGAGAAACAAGGACACGTTTGGTAACGGAGTCCTAGGTACACTGTGCCTGAATCTCGGAAAGAAAAAAAAAGAAAGACGGACGCAAAAGGACGGTTGCGGCTGGCTGGAACCGTCTACCTTGGATACCAAACTCACCTGTGGCTGAACATCAACGACCCGATTAGCGAAAGCATCGCCACCCGTATATATATGAAGACAGGGCTGGAGTACATGTGGTGTGTTTTACAAAAGGACTATTTTCTCAAGAGAGACCCTTAAAACAGAAAGGAAAAAAAAAATCCCACAAAAACCTGTTCAAACAGGTGAGAGACGCCCTTTTTGTTTTCGTTCGCTTTGTTGTGTTTTTATTCATTATTTACCTTTAAATATTTCTTTCTTTCCCTCTGCTCTCTTTTCTCCTTGTCTTTCTTTCTATCTTTCTTTCTTTCTTTCTTTCTTTCTTTCTTTCTTTCTTTCTTTCTTTCTTTCTTTCTTCCTTGCTTCGTTCGTTCGTTTCTTTCTTTCTATCCTTCTCTCTCTTCCTTCATCTCTCTGGCCCCTTCTCTCTCTGTTCCCTTCTATCTCTCTCTCTCTTTTCTGTCTGTCTCCCCCTCTCTAAAGCAGTGTTTTTAGCCTTTTTAAAACTTATTCTGTATTCCCCCTCACCCCACCCATAAAAGCAAAAAAAAAAACCCCTTCTGTTTCTCATTTTGGAGGAGGATTCTGAGAAGACTGAAAACAGGCGGGGGGGGGGGCGACCAAATGGCCATCTCTTATTATAATTAAGATAGTTTTAAAACTTTCAAAACCTATCCAACCCTGACTGGCGAAGAATGAAGAATTATTTTAGAGACGGAAACACTTTTGGCTCTTCTCATTTACAAAGAGGGGGGGGGGAATTGCTTCTCGTTTGTATTTTTTATGAGGGTGAACAATGGAATTCGACAATCTGATAACGCCTGAGTATACCTAAGACGATTTACGGCATTGGTATAACATTAGTCATCATCCTTACCATCAGAGGTTGGGCATTACTGTGTTCGAATCTTAGGACTCGAAGGAAGAGTTGCTCAGTTTCCATGGCGAATAAGGGACTGAGATCTCCACGATCCCTACTGAAGGGGGTCACCAGTCCGTCACAGATGACATTAGTAGACTCCCTTATATTGGTTTCAAATGTTGGCACAAGGTCAGCAAGTTCAAGGGTGGGGTGAAGCCGATTACATCGACCCCTGCACCCCTGTGTTCAACTGAAACTTATTGACCCCGAAAGGGATGAAAGGTAAAGCCCTCGACGAGAGTTTGAACTCAGAACATAAAGACGGACGAAATGCCGCTAAGCATTCTTCCCGACGGGGTAACGATTCTGCCAGCTCACCCTCTTAGTAGCCCTATATTAAAGGCTTACTTTGGTAGAATACCCCTACAAAAATTAATAGAGAGGAGTAAGAAAGAGGTAGAGGGGCAGGGATAGTCACACCCCTGACCCTGGTGCACTGATACGAAAGGGCACGAAATTTCCTCTGTTCTACAATTTCTGTTAAGCTGGTTGTGGTGGTTGTGGTGGTGGTGGTGGTGGTCTTACCCCATTCGTCTTACCCCCTTCTTTCTCGGAAGCTGGAAAACTTTGTTAAGTCGACTGATAACTTAGATATAAGATCGGGAAATTGGGGGACGGAATAATGGACGATATCGACCTTCGGTATTTTGATCGGTATTTTATATCGTCGGGCCCCGAAATGATAAAATGTGAAGTTGATTGCAGTGGGATATGAAATCGGAACCAGAAATAGTACCACAAATCGTTTTGTCAGACCCTATAAAGGGTCAATTTGGCACCCATGGACCCATTTGATCCCTATTTTATTCACAGCTATTCTATTCAATGTTTGAAAAATATTTTTATATAAATAAATATTATTAGAAATTGCATAAAAAGAAATTTTTAAAGTATTTTGTGTTTTGGAGAAATATAAGCAATTTATTGCAGGCAAATGTTAAGAACAAAATCTCATTTGGGCCCCAAGAGCCATATGGACGTCGATTGAGGACCACTGCTTTAACGTGTCGCTCCATTTAATGCTCCTAATCATGGTTCCAAATTTATGCACGGGGCCAGCAGGTTTTCAAAGGAGGGGGGTGGTGAGTCGATTGCATCGTCCCCAGTGCTCAACTGGTACTTATTTTATCGACCTAGAAAGGATGAAAGGGAAAGTAGACCTCGGCCGAATTTGAGCTTTAATGACCCCTAATAATCCTTTCTACCGTAGGCACAAGACCTGAAATTTGGCGGGGAGGAGGTTTGTCGATTACATCGACCCCAGTGTGTAACTGGTACTTATTTCATCGACCCCGAAAGGATGAAAGGCAAACTCGACTTCGGCGAACATTCCTCCCTTCCTGGGCCCTCAGGTCGGCAAATGCGCCCCACCCCCATGGGTGTAGCCAGGATTTCAAGTGAGGGGTTTCTTAATTAATAGGATGGATCCACTATTAATTGCCTAATTACAACTTACTCTTTATTTGTTTCAGTCATTAGATTGTGGCCATGCTGGGACACCGCCTTCAGGAATTTTAGTCGAACGAATCGGTCCCGGGACTTACTTTTTTAAAGCTTGGTATTCTTTCTATCAGGCTCTTTCGTCAAACCGCTAAGTTTACGAGGCCATAAACACACCAACACCAGTTGTCAAGTAGTGATAGGGGACACACACACATTTGGATCCACTTGTCATACACGAGGAATTACCTTGGGTGTTAATTCTATTTGAATTTTATGACATCTGATGGATATACGAGGGGAGGGGGAGAAAAGATCCTGGTTTTAAGGGTCCCGCGAAAGGCCTATTTGGGGGCCCAACCTTCCGAGTTTTTTTACAGGATCGTTGCAATAAGTGTGTGAACCCGAGAGGGGAATATGTTCAATAAAATCGCAATTTATTGTTCCTCCAGTATTTTCTTTTACTCAAAACCAGGAACTTTTCAGCATTTCCACCAAGTTAACAACTTCGTCTTAACCCCTGAGTGCCTTCTAGATATCGAACTGGATTTATTAATCTCTTTTACCTTTTGTTATATATTGTGCGTGTGTGTTTGTATACATACACATATGTATGTATACACACACACACACACACATCTACGATAAGCTTCTCTTAGTTTCCGTCGACTAAAATCACTTGCAAGGCTCACTCAACGAGCCACACAGAAGGACTGAACCGGGAACCATGTGGATGGGAAGCACACTTCCTCTCACACAGCCACTCCTCCTTCATTATAAATTAATTAGTGTGAAACACGAAATTATATTAATGAGGTTTGAGGTCTGTCATGTGAAGCCTCAGAGCTCACGGGGCCGGAGCTTGACCCGGTTTCCCTGGACTGAAATTGAGGTATTCCCTCCCTGAACGGGACGCCGGTCCGTCGCAAGGTTAACTTCCCAACTATCGCTGCAGGGTTCCCTATTTACAGCTGAATGGACTGCGGCAATGTGAAATCAAGTGTTTTGCTCAAGGCCACAACGTACTACCCGGTCAAGGAATTGAAACCACGATCTTACGGGCAGGAGTAATGAAGCCTAACAACATTATAGGTGTATGGGCAGTATTTTCCAGGGTCTTCTGGTAGGGGTCGTATAATTTCGCATCGCGGATCTCTCAAAGTCCATGCTGTTCCGTAAATAATAAACAATAATAATATTTACAGGGGTTTCGAAACCTTTCGGCGACGAGGGCGACCCCAGCTGACTTGCTTAACTTTTAATCACAAAAAAACCTCGGGTGACTTCTGGGTCAAGAAGGTCAGCCGGGGTCACTTTATTGTAATTAGATTTGGTGATGGATGTGGGTGTTTTCATCAAGTGGTCTATGTATTAGTTACCCTTTAAATACAGGAAATTTTGTAGCCTTGAAGATCTGTACACCAGGGGTGACTGCCCACACGATTCTGCTCTTTGCTATTCTTCTGTATATTTATTTTTATGTTTATGTTTTTATTATAAATTAAGATTGTGTTGTCTATACATCAGTGCCATAAAATATATTATGGCTACTCAGTGGCTCTCTTCTCCTGCTGATGTAGCATCCCACAATGAACCTGGTCTCCCACTACGGACATGGTCTGCCTCCACAGAGTTGGTCTCCCATTCCGGATGTGGTTAGGCCCTACAGACGTGGCTTCCAACTATGTACATGGTCTGCCCCTACACAGTAATTTCACTCAAAATGTTCCTGTTTGAGGGAGGGCACGTACCCTACTTAACCCTGGTTATTTGGAGATTCTTTGGTTGAATTCCTGGGAACCTACATCAGTGGTCAACCCGGTATGGTTTATCATTTCCGATAAGGTCAACCCCTACTGATGCGGTTTGTCCCTACAGACGTGGTCTTCTCTCACTGAAGAGATCTACTCCTATGCATTAATCTCATTTAGTAAGGCTCTGAATGAAAGATGAAAGAGGGCACTTGCCTTTGATGGTTAGGGCAACATTGGTTAGCACTGAATATGTGGGGATTCCTTGATGGAATCCCTGGGTGACTTTATCGTTGGTCTCCCACTACGATGCTATCCCTACATCCGTGGTCAGCCCCTACCAACGCTGCTTCCCAAAACGCAACGTGGCCTTCCACAACACACGTTGTCAACTATGA
>NC_043017.1:16197952-16222952 GCF_006345805.1 Octopus sinensis | reverse complement strand
TATAGACGGTCATGGACGATTCTACGAAGGAAATATAAGTCAGACATGCGCACAACGTGTCCCAGTCATTTCCGTTGATGTATGTATAGCGTGGACTCGATGTTGCTGTTCTATGTTTAATCCTACCTCCCCGGGAGATTGAATGAATTTTCTGTAGCCCCAAGGTGATAGGGGCCTTTTGAGGACTTCGGTGTTTCCACTGTATGTGATCCATATTTTGCAGTATACAAGAGGAAACACGGACTGTCCGATGGACAAGGAGCTTGGTAAGGAGAAGAAGAAGAGGAGGAGGAGGACGACGACGAAGAGGAGGGGAGTTAAAAAGGGTCTCTTTTTGAGTCTTCCAAATGTACGCTGCATATTTTATATACACACATACACACATACACATATGTATATAAACATATATACAAAAATACGTACATATATACATACATACACTTACATACATGCATACACACCAACCTAAAAGCATACATATGCACACACACACACAATACACATACGTACATGCATGTTCATATACACATATAGAAATATTTATATTTTCACACACACACACACATACATGAATACACATATACATTCATACGCTCGCACATATATGCACATGCATACATACATTATTACATATATACATACATATATACATACATACACACACACAAGCATATAGGCATCCACACATACATAGAGTCATTCATCCATATATACATATATGCACATACACACGTACTTAGTAACATATATGCAGACATCATGGCGTGCGTTTAACAGAATCCCCTCGTGTTATAAACATTTCCGTCTCGTCCTCATTTTCCCCTGTAGAAATGATTTCAAATTTTGACACAAGGCCAGCAATTTTGGTGGAGTGGGGTAAGTCGATACGTCGACCCCAGTGTTTAACTGGTACTTGTTTTATCGATCCCGTAAAGGATGAAAGGCAAAATCGACTTCGGCGGAATTTGAACTCTGAATATAAAGACGAACTAAATTCCGCCAAGCAATTTGCCCGGCGCGGTAATGACTGTGCCAGCTCGCCTCCCTATCACGGCGCAATTATTGAAGGAACATGTTCGAAGGGCTAAAACGGTGCGGCACTGTGGCGTTGGTGTTGGGCTTAGCATCCGAAAGTTTGTTCCTTGTTGTAGCGATGACTTGTTGCACCGTTTTTAGTTAAGGATGCTGGTTTTTAGTTAAGGACGCCGAGCCTTCTACAGAAAGGGCACTGAGAGACGTGTTGCTCTTCAAAGTGTGTCATGCAGTGCTTTCGGTTGTCTGGTGGTCGCCCTGATATAACCCATTCTCGGTGGCACTCGTTCGAATGTTGAGTAGTGACGCTATCGATCTGGATGTTATGCGGTTGAGCCTAGGTCGGTAGCCGTTGATTGAAAAGAGCCTCGATTTAGGGCTTACAGGCTGTAGTGGACGCAAACAATACAATTTTACATCTAAGCCAATATGGAGCGACACGGTTTCGGTTCCTGCTGGCGGATCGGTGGATAGCAGTTATTTGTTACCTTGTTGCTGAAGTATGATCCAAAATAGACGTCCAAACGGTGTTAAATAGTCAACTGAGAATTAGTGTGGGCCGAAACCACTGTCTAATTACGACAGAAAATTACGTTGCTGAAGAAAGGAAACGAAAATCCAGCGGTAATTGTTGAAGACTGTCAATTAAAAGGGGGCGGGAGATGATTGTTAAATGACTCTCATAAACAGAGGGAGATAATTTCGAAAAAGATTAAGAATTAATCTCAAAATTAATTTACGTAATTAGGGATATTTATTGTTGTTGTTGGGGATCTTTTCTGTTTGGCTGCCACTTTTCAAGTTCTACAAATTATATTTGTTTCATATTTGGTGTATTGGCGTAGTTTTGTATGATAATAATTGACATGAAATTCATTTTTACCATAAATCATTAAATAAAGTTAATAGTTTTTAAATTTGTAAATTTTGGGTAATTTTAGCAAATCAAAAGCCACAGTAAGCTAAGCTGTTACCAAGTTGCTTATCATTTTTCGCTTATTAAATTCTTAAGACACATGAGGTATGAGGTGGGGTCGTGAGATGTGCTAAAAATAGCTAAAAAGGCCTTAAATCACGTACCAAAATTATTATTATTATTATTATTATTATTATTATTATATTTATTATTATTATTATTATTTACATAACCATATGAATCGTGTGTAGAATACAAATTCGCAAGAATTTTCTGAAAATTTCAAAAAATAAAAAAAAGTTGTGGGAGGGTATATGGCGTGCATAAAGCGGAATCCCGCCAATATTTCATTTTACAGTCTGATATCAAAGCATGTGCCATCGTCGCAATGTTGACAACTAGTACTGTCACGCACAAAATGACGGCTTCCAAATCCTGTTTTCGGATTGGATAAAAACGATCAAACTTTAAACCTCTATAACTCTTTAAAAAAAAAGTTTTTCTGCAAAAAGTGAATTATCTCCTGATACATCAATACACCAAATTTTAAGATTTCCACTAAAGTTTAAAATTTCCACAGCTGTAGCCAAGCAAAAAAAGGATCTTCTTCTTCTTCTTCTTCTTCTTCTTCTTCTTCTTCTTCTTCTTCTTCTTCTTCTTCTTCTTCTTCTTCTTCTTCTTCTTTCTTCCAATCAGGACTCACGCCATTAGCCACAAAGAATAATCTCTAATTCGAGCCTACTCTAAGCTACTAAGAATGCGTGTGGAAACTTGAAGATCCCCCCCACCGCACGTGATAGACTGGCGGTTGCACGGGCGCGAAAGCTCCGAACGTAAACGGTGGCTTTTAACGGGTGGAGACCCGAACCATCCTGGGGTGCAGAGGATTCGCAATCTAGACTAGGGTCTGAAAATTTACCACACCATAGTGGGTTACACCATGGTGCCTCTGTTTTGTGGCAGAAGTAGGAAGAAAGAGAAAGTTGTGGTGAAAGAGTACAGCGGGGTTCACTCCCACCCCCGCTGGAGCCTCGTGGAGCTTAGGTGTTTTTGCTCAATAAACACTCACAATGCCCGGTCTGGGAATCGAAACCGCGTTCTTACGACCGCTAGTCCACTGCACTAACCACTGGGCCATTGCACCTCCACTCCTGTTGTTGTTTCTTTACTGTGACGTCAGACTATGAGTGTGTAAAGTTGAACATTGGTTTCTATATCCTCACCAACGGTGGTGTGCTGGCCGAATCGTTAGAGCGTCGGATAAACTGCTTAGCGGTATTTCTTTCGGCTATGTTTTGCGTTCAAATCCCACCGAAGTCGACTTAATTTATCATCCTTTTGGGTTGATTAAAATAAAGTACCAGTTAAGTACTGATGCCAATGGTATCAACCAATCCTCTCTTTTCAAAATCGAGGGCCACGTGCCTAAATCAGAAACCGTTGAAATTGTAAGTAGTAGTAGTAGTAGTAGTTGTAGTAGTAGTAAAACTCGTAATGGAGGCGGCGGTTGTTAATTTCGTTGCTACGTAATTCTACACTTGAGCTTTGAGTGCCATCAGCTTAATCATCATCATTATCATCACTACCACCACCACCACCACATTCTCATCATCATCATCGTCATTACCATTTCTACAACTCTTACCATCACCACAGTCGCCACCACCGCCACCATCAAGTTCACGTTTCAAACCTCGCTTTAGCTAAAACTCACAAATTTCATCCACCCGCGGATGGACAGATTAACTAATAGCACCAGTCATACATTGGGGGAGCAAAGGGCTTGGTAGTGGTGGTGGGTGCAGACGCAAACGACTACATCCCATCCCTTCCTCGCTGCCAACGCGCCCATCCTTCGCAAATTCTGAATCATATGCTTAGCACATGGTTCCAGGTTCAGTCCCACTGGGTGCCACCTTGGGCAAGTGTCTTCTTCTATGGCCCCAAGTCGACCCAAGCCGTGAATGTATGTAAACATTTATACAAGAAGACGGAATGGACAGGCTTTAATTACAAACCACAGCAATTGTTTCTGTGCCATGGTAACAGCTGTCAGTTGCTGGGTTTTCCTTTATTATATTAACAGAAATCCCTCGACTATCGCGGGTGTTACGTTTCCACCCCCACCACCGCGATAGGTGGAAATCTGCGAAGTAGAAACAGTACTGTGCTCTATATATTTTAAAATCATTTTTATAATTGATATATATTTATTTTATTATAAATGCAAAATACGCCCACGGAGGGATGGAGGTCAGCTTAAATAAGAAAAGGCGACAAGTGAACCGTGAAATGGCGAGAGTTTACTGTGTTAAATAAAAAAAAATTATAAATAATTATTTAGATCTGATCCAGCAGCAGTCTGGTGAGTGAATTGGAAACTAAAAGAAGCCGGTCATCAATCACCTGGCTGCGGCCATGCTGGTGCACTTCTTTGAATCGACCCCAGAAGTTAGCCTGGTATTTATTCAATCGGTCTTTTTTGCCGAGCCGCTAAGTTACGGGGACGTAAACACACCAACACCGGTTGCAAGCAGTTGTAGGACACACACACACACACACATATATATATACGACGGGCTTCTTTCAGTTTCCGTCACAAAATTCCTCTCACAAGGCTTTGATCGACTTGAGGCTACATTAGAAGACACTTGGCCAAGGTGCCATGCAGTGGGGCTTGAACCCGGAACCATGTGGCTGGGAAGCAAACTTATTATTACACAGCCACGCCTCTGTGTGTGTGTGTGGTGTGTGTGTGTGTGTGGTGTCTTTGTGTTTCTTCCCCATGACTGCTTGACAACCGGTGTTGGTTTGTTTACAGTTCGGCATAGGAGAATGACATAAATATCTGATATTAATTCTTTTGACTGCACCCATTGAAAGCGATGCCCCAGCATGGCCGTAGTCTAATGACTGAAACAAGTAAAAGATAAATATATAAACGAAACCACCAGATAATTATTATGCTTCAGTTGATATTTTAATACGAATATCATTTAATTAAATGTATTTCAGTAATTAATTTATTATTCTTAATTATTTTGATTTTTTTGCTATTTTTGTATCAAGTATTTTTGTTTAAACGTTTTCTTTTCTTTTATAACAGCTTTTCTTTTCGAATATAAACAACAACAACAACAAAAGCAATAATAATAATAATAATAATCTGTTATTATTATTATTATTATTAATCATCGCTAATTATCAATCCGAAGAATTATACTTCCTGTCGAAAATACAGAGAAGTGAAAAACGAAACAGAAGAACAACAAATTATAACAAGAAATCTTAAAAAAAAGAGACTTGTCTAAAGTTTTGAAAACTAAAATAATTACTTAAAAAAAAGGAATACACAAAGTAAAAAAGAAAGAAGAAATTAAGACTCACACCCTTCTATCTATCTATCTATCTATCTATCTAATCACTCGTCTTTCTGTCTACACACACTGCCATCTACTTATATATAAATATATATACACCCTCGACATTAACCTCTGTCTCTCTATATATAGCTTAGCAACGAAGCTCCTAATCTCTCTACCAAATTACCAACTATTTCAACACCCTACCTATCTACCTACCCCGAAATATTTCAACACCAACACCGCCAACACGCGCCGAACGGTTGCAACAGCATCCACCATGTTTGTTTATCGGCTGCGTTGCTCTGTTTTGCCAAAAACAGGTGTGTTTCCCTCCTCAGCAAAACTAGAGGCAGCAGCAGATACCGAGTTCTTCTCCAACACCGAACACTGTGCCTGTCATTTCATTACTCAGGTAACTTAAGTAGAAGACTTTCTTCCACAGAAGATTCTCTTCAGATACCCAAACTTAGTTCCTTACATTCACGCCTTCTTAACTTCTTCTTCCTTCGGCTGCAACTCGAACACACAAACACACACGCACACACACACGCACACACACACGCACACACACACACACACACACACACACCACACACACACACACGCACACACACACACACACACACACACACACACACACACACGCACGCACGCCTGCTCGCACGGACTTTGATATATAAACAAACATAAGCACGCGTGTATTTATTTTATACATTCATATAGTCATATACTTATTGAAAGAGTTAAGTGAACGCACGCGCTGTATATATATATATATATACACAAGCAACAGAATCCGCAGTTCTTTTATATACATCTGTATACAACTAACATCGTATAATTTTATCAAGTGATAATCGCACCAATCTATCTATCTGGCTACACACACACATACACACACACACAGATTCAGGCATAAAAAGGGGAGAAAGCACGTGTCCTTACTCTTATACACACACACACGCGCGCGCGCGCGTGCATTCACTCGCTTGCGCGCACTGACGTTGATTTCAAGAGCTACGAGTAAGATAGAAAGAGAGGAAGAAAGAGAGAGAGAGAGAGAGAGAGAGAGAGGAAGGATTGAGTAATAAAGAGAGTGGGTAGGAGGGAAGAGGGTTGGTTAGAGAGGAGTAGGCAGAGTATAAGAAAGAGTGTGAGGGAGGGAGAAGCAGTGAGAGAGGTGGAGTGAGAGCGAGAGGAGGAGGGAATATATAAAATAATTTAAATAGGTGGGAGGGAGGGAGGGACGTTTTTTACGGTGGGAGGAGAGGAAAGACGTGAGGAGTTGAGATAAAAATAAGATAGAGAGGGAGAGAGTAGGAGTGTGAGGCGGAGGTGTCGAACGAGAGGGAGTAGAGAGAAATAGAGATAGAGAGAGAGAGAGAGAGAAAGGGGTTGAGGTGCGTTTAGTGGTGGGGGCGTCGGTGAAAGGTAAGAGAAGCTCTGAAGCGGTAGAAAGGTTTTTTTTATTTTGTTTGTGTGTGTGATTGTAGAGTGTGAAGCGAAACTGTTGAAGAAATCGTTGCATCCAGCACAGACGTCATTTTTAACTTCCCAGCCAACATCGACACCAACACCAACACCACATCGCATCAATTTTCGCGTCAGTTTGCCTCAAATTCCACAGGCTGACACGAACAAAATCAGCAACAACAATAATAACAGCAACAACTCCGACCCACTCACCCCTCCACCGCCAGGAAATATATAAATAAATAGAAACCACGAGCATTTCAGAAAGTGTGAGTAACTATGGCAACGAACCTGAAACTTATGAAGGAGATTAACGAGCAGTTTCTGGTGTGCAAGATCTGCTTCGAGGCGTACAAGAACCCCAAAACGTTGACGTGTCTGCACACCTTTTGCAGCAACTGCTTACAGAAACATGTCGACTCCGAGCAGGAGAGAACCTCTCGTTACACGCTCTACTCACGCCACGTTTATTGTCCAATATGCCGTAAGAAGACGGAGATACCGACCGGAGGAATCCGGAGGTTACCGGATAACTTTCTGGTTTCCAACCTCACAGACGTTCTCAATCGGTTGAAGACTACAAAAGTGCAGCCCTGTGAGATTTGTCACACCGTGCGTAGCAGAAGCAATGAGGCGTGTTCGAAGTGCTTGGAATGTTCCAAACTGATGTGTAAGTCATGCGTGAAGCTTCATATGACAACGAAAGTAACGCAGAACCATAGTTTGTTTGATTTAGAAGGGGAGAAGGACATTGAATGTAAAGCTCATTCCGGGGAGATTGTGCGCTTCTATTGCGAACCTTGTGATGAATGTATTTGTGTGGTTTGCACATTCCAAGAACACCGTGACCACGAAATATGCTCGTTCAACGAGGGTTCAGCCAAATATAAATCGACCATCGAAAACTTACTTAGTCATGGTAAAGACCGCTTGATTGATTTACGAATGAAATTGGGGATGATCAATAAGTGTGAAGGGGCCTTAAAGGATACCAGGGAACGCATACGAGACTTAGCCATCAGTTATATATCGCAAGTGCGCCAAACAGAGAAACAACTTCTGCAGAAAGTAGACGCCATGTTTGGAGATGAGATTCTTGATTTTCTCGAAAATAAATCCTGGCTTCAGGAAAACTTCGATAATTTACAGAACACTTGCAGCCTGGCTGAGATCATCGTCAAAGATAAAGGAATTGAAATTCTTCTTCTCAAAAAAGAACTTCAAAAGAAACTGGATGTCTTACTGCAACCGGATTTACCGGAAGTTCCACAACATTTGGCAACTAATATAAAGTTTGTACCTGGCTTCGTTAAGTTGGGCCACATCAGTGTTCCGGGCCGAGAAGAAGAAGATATGAACATCACCAGCGAAAAAGAAGCGAATTGTTCAGCGTTTAATCGGTCGATGAGGTCTGAGATGAAACATATCGATATGCAGACCGATTGTGTGACATCGATGACAAGTTCCACCACAATGTCGACCGATGTTAACCGGGGAACTGCAGCCTCGCAGACGGCGAAAATAGAAACGGTGAATCGGTTGGCTGGCACCGATACCAACCACACAAGAGATAAATCGACGGAAGTCTATTGGATTGATCCAAAGTCACGTGGAACAATGACTGACCCACCACAGAGTCGGTCAAGGAGGAGTCAGACGTATTTGAATGACGATGCAAATATTACATCGATCTGCGAGACTTTGAAGAAGAATGTCACCACTGAATCAAAATCCATGGAAACGGAAGTGAGTATATCGTCTCTCGATGACGTCAGTACTGAAGATCTGCTGCTGCTGCAACGAGCCAAAAAATCTGGTTTGGAAATACAAAGTCTTTTATCTCCTTCACGAGGTCCAGCAGACAAACAGCCGGCCAGAACTGAAGAAAAAGGTATTGGAGAGGGTTCAGTTCTCACAAGCTGTGCGTCGATCAATACGGACAAGGTATTGATTTGTGACCGTAGGGTTAGTTCGCATCTTTCGCATGACTCCGGGTCTTGCAGTCCTGTCGTCGACAGAAAATCTCGCAGACTCAGCGCCGATATCCTTGCTTTGCAGCAGAAGTTTTCTGAACCTCACGTGCCTCGCTACCAAGATAGTGGCAAATCTTCCCCTCCATCTCCCAGCACGCCCCCAACCCCGACACGGTCATCTGGGCGTGGAAGTCCAGAGAGCACCCACTCTCGCAACGGTCAGAAGGAGACGAGAAATATGGAAACCGATACTTCATCTTTACTCTCGTCACAGATTACCACCCAGGGAACATCTACGGATGCAGTGAAAACGGCCAGTGCCTCGAGCGAGGTCAAACCGACCACTATTTCGGTGGGGGTCAGTGTCAGACCGAACTATAAAGACACTGGAACCGGTGACCAAATACTCACCTTAGAAGAGAAAGTATTTGTTGACGGTGAGACGTCTCCAATAAATGATTTGCCTGGAATTCTATTCGAAGACATTGAAGGATCCACAAATCGTTGCTTGTCGGCCACATCGGCATCGAAACGGTCATCCAGCTGTTTTAGTGACGTTTGCACCGAAACAGAATCGCTAAAGATGAGGGATTCGCAGACTCTGACGTCAGTGTTAAAGACGGTCGATAACTGGACACTGACGGACCGCACAGAATTCATCAACACCGCCACATCACCCATCTTAATACCGATGTGTGAAGTCGGAGTTTCAACGTTGAATCCGGTGCTCGTCAGTCAAGGAATGTCGACGGAGGCGGTGGAGCATGCCGACTGCCAAACTGAAACCAGTATATTCACACAGGACAGTGAGACGTTGACTGACAGAGTGATCTCTACTGATGCACAGACCAACATCCACATCCACAGTGAGGACAGTCAAACGTGGATCGATTGCAGCACGCAATCGGAGACGGGAACCATGACGGAGACAGATGCAGGGACCAGCACCATTGAAGATTTTTTACTTTTAGCCGAAGGGGAACCGAGCGGAGATATAGCTAACATATCGGAGGTTATTGATTCCGACCAAGGGGCCAGCGAGGACGATATTTTCTTCGAACTTACAGAAGACGATGACGATCGAATGATGCACCAGTGTGTTCGAGGCTGGAATAATACGATGACTTTGCTGGAATCAATGGAGAACCACAACACGTCCCTTTGTAACAAGTGCTGTCTCCAGAAACCCGTTGAAGTGGCGCATAGGGCCACGATGTCGTCGCCCACCCTGACTCACGATCAAGGGACTATGGTTCTATCCTTCAACACGGCACTAACAGAGTTCACTGACCGCAATGTCCAAACCATTCAGACCGCCGTGGCGGACAAGTCGATCGAAGCAGCTTTCAGCGACCCTCCGGGAAACTCGAACCTGGTCGCTGCCGAATGCAACGACGTTGCAACTTCGACCGAGTCGCTCGCCTACATGGGTCTGATGAGTGAGGTCGACATCAACGACCTCTATCTCTTGCCCGACTCGGCGTTCGATTTGCACTCGGATACAGATACGGCCAACTCCGAGTACGATTCGGACACACAGATCGAGATGGTGGACAGCGAGACTTCTATGGAGAATAGTCAGAGTGTTGAGGCTGGCACTCAAACTCCGATGATCACTGAGAGTGAAGGGCAATCACTGGGTCAGGAACCGGACCCACAGACGTTGTTGCAGATGATAAACGATGATGATTCGAAACATCTAGTGAGTATAGGGGTAAATACCATGCGTAAGGTAACCTATGAAAAGGAGACTAGCACACAGTCACGATATCTCTTTTCCAAAGGAACCATGACTTTCTATTTGAATAAATCAGATAAATCAACCGGTTCCAACAGGTCTTCGATCGCTTCCAGGAACAGCTTACTGATCGATCGTGTGGACAAGGACACAATGACATGCAGTGGTGGTACAAGTGAGAAGGGAGTTTCCACTGACTCATCACAGCTCAATGAACAGGTAGCGGCTTGTATCAACAAGTTGAAAAATGTTCGCGATAAACTACAGAGCCCTACTTCGAAACAGGCCCCTGAGATTGGGGAACTGTCGCCGAAATCGTTGGCCAGAAAAAGCAAGCCCGAGTTGAAAGACTTACTGGGGTCTACCAGCACCACCGAGTCAAGCAGCGTTGACTCGGTTGGAACTGTTTCTGCGACGACATCAGGTTCCGAACCCTGTTCTCTGACGACCCCAACAACAACAACAAGACCAAAGAGTTCTTTATTTTCGTCTCCGTTGTTAGCGTTTTCTTCAACATCAACTTCGGTGACGTCATCAGGACATGGCGACAATAAACATTCGAGCTGTCCCGCAGCAGCAACGACGGCGTCAGCAACGGCGATAACAATGAGTTGCAGTGTCGGCTGTTCAACGACTTTATTAACAACGATGGCTTCGTCAAACAACACAATGTCCACGTCACTGTCGTCTGCTTCGCCATTGAGCGATAATCAACGAATCAGCGAGAGAACCACAACTCGAAAAGCGCAGCCAATCACCACATTAAAATGTAGATACAAAGACGTCAACGCCGCTGCCAATGGCCTCGATAAAAGCCAGACTCTTCCGCGTCAGTTTAGTGCACCAACTAATGATTTGCAGTTACAACAACAACAACAGCAACTACAACAACAACAACTGCAACAACAACAAGCTGGTTTATTAAATTCTTCTCCAAGTCGTCTGCCTTTGTTGCGGTACAACTCGGCACCCGGAAAAATTGTCACAGTTCCCAAACACGCCCCCCCTAAAGATCTTAGTGTCTCCCCACAAACCTCGCCAAAGTCCACAAGTAAAATACCAACGACCAGGAAACTTAACGAATCCCAGAAAGACACTATAAAAGATTACTACACAATAACTAATGCAAAACCAACAAACCAGCTACCATCGCTACCGGCAATCACTGAGACTCGGACCCCGCCCGGCTGTTCAGACCCTTCTGACTTGACTACCATGTCAAACTGTTATTCGAACTCCATGTCAGATTCATGCCCAGCACAAACCTTCTCCACTTTGTCTCCTACCTGTACATCTCTGACCGCTGACGACACTTCTGTCGAGCCAGCCTCTCCAGCTACCGGCAAAAGGAACACGTTAGCGACACCAGATAGTCCATGTATAAGCGGCAGTAGTAGAGAATGTTCCCCTCAGACCCGGAAAACTGGCTTCATGCAGCGACTTCTCACTCGAAAACCAAAGAAAGACACTTCAAATGATTCCAGCAAAAGGCAACAACGTCACCACCAGCGACCAGATTCCTCACCTGCCTCCGTATCGACATCGTCCAGTTCTTCAGCTCTGTCTATCAATGATTCCAAAAGTGCTACACCTTCTCCGAAGTCGCCACCAAAAAGCGGTCTGAGAGTGGGCAAGAAAGCCATGTCACCATCGCCAACATCGTCTTCAAAGACGTCAAGCACCAACGCCAATACCAACAGACCTACAAGTGCCATTAATATGACGAACTCCGCGTCTCCGGCTTCCTCTGCGCAAGCAGCGGACGATAAAACGGCCAAATCGAAGAAAAGCCGTCCGTTTGTCTACATGCGACAGAGAATATTTTCGATCCAACACGATAACGAAGACAGTCCGGAGAGGAGGGCACGAGCGTTGGAACGTCAGAAGAAAACTGAGAAGAAGACGGAAAAGAAAAAAACAGGTTCGAGTGCAACTGACGGTAGCAACAGTAGCAGCAGTCCTGGTCTGAGAAGAGATCGATGTGAAGGAAACGGTAAAAATGGTCAGGGTCTGATCAAAACGAACGGAGAAGCGAATTTGTTGACGGTGGAAGGGCAATCATTTGCTGATGTGTGCTGAGAACTTATACATTTATAGATGCATATACACATAGATGCATGCATGCATACAACATATAATATATATATATATATGTATGTATGTATATAAAATGAAAATAGTGATGATAAAGGACGATAAAAGTTGTAGTAACAATATTTATATTGATGATGATGATGATGATGATGGTTACACGAAGAGAGATACCAAAGGAATAGTTCCGTGTCTGCTTCCTCTGACTCCATTTTCACACAGACGACGTTACAAGGTGAAGTGTCATACGGCAGTCAGTGCGGGGTGGGGTGGGGGACTTCGTTAGCATATCTAACTGAAAACCTGGAAGAAGGAAGAGGGGGAGGAGAAGGGAGAGGAAGAGTTGAAGGGAGAGAGGGAGAAGAAGGAGATATTGAGACAGAGAAGCCGGTAAGACGTGTCGGTCATGGTGGAATAGATCATTTCTAAATGTTACTATGACCACCCCTAGCAAGACTTGAACCCGGCACTGTGAGATATTGAAATATTACAGTGTAGCGACATTATCGTCGCCACCATACCATCGACATCAGTACTCTATCCAGGGCAATTGCACTCAGTCTCCCACTGAATAGGGATATATCATGCGACACTCATCCATGTGGTGTTCAACCATGTGGGAATGTGCACCATGGAATTTTGTATTGTGGTATTTTAACATGTGGTACCATGTGGTATGATAACTTGCGGTATTATTCCATGTGGCCTTCTACTATACGGTATTATAACATGTAGTAGTATACCGTGTGGAAACGGACCATATACCATAGTACCGTGTGGTACTATAAAAATATTGTGTTGTACCATGTGCTGTATTGTACCATGCGGTGTGATAACATGTATAATAGCACCATGTAGTACTGTATTACGGGATACCGTACCATGTGGAATTCTATGTTGGAATATTCTGCTGCAACATGGCGGTCGATTGGCAGAATCGCCAGAACGTCGAACAAAATGCTTTATTTGTTCCGACTTTCTGCGTTTCGAGTTCGAAACCCGCTGCAGTCAATTTTGTTTTTTATCCTCTCGGGGTCCAAAAAAAAAGGACAGATTCATAACTGAGTGTCAGCCTGTCTCTCGCTCCAGCACTCACATTCTGGGAGTTCAGCTGGGTTAAATGAGGGAGGACTGAGAAGGTATCGATCTCGATTTGTGCATCCCACTTCATGAAACGAAGAATGGAGTACGCGATTCCATCCAGGTGGTATTCTACCCTGCTATTCTACCCAATGGCCTGCGGTATTTTAGTGGAGTGTCTTTACCATGGACATAACACAGGGTACGATCCACAGCTCTCCCTCTCCGACACTCTTTCTTCTCCCCTACCCCTCCTCCTCTTTTTCTGCTTGCTGAGTGTTCAGTACTTCCACATAAATCTTCACCAGACAGTCAGCCATCCGTGCCAACCTCTACATTTCATATTATTGTGCCAAATATTTCTGTGGGACGTTGTAAAACTAAAACAAGGCAACAAATTATTCGTTAATGATTTGCTGTTGTTGTTATTGTTGTTGCGGTTGCTATTGTTGTTGTTCTTTTCAATTTACGGATCGTCCACTTCTCCCTTCTCAACATACATTGAGTATCTGAAGGCACGACGAAGCTGCAACTCCTCAGCCGTCGAAACTACTCGATACTCACCATATTAATAATTTCAATACTCTTGTGACCAATAAGTTCGGGAGGGGCATGAAGCCCACCGATTCTCATTCCTCTACACGAAGTAAATATACGTGAGACGTATTCGGTCATATCTTTTAGAAATATGTTTCAAAAGAAAAAGGAAAAAATCACAAACATTAAGCACAAATACACACACGATACGTACACACACACACACACACACGTGTGTGTGTGTGTGTATATATATATATGTGTGTGTGTGTATGTATGCATGTATATATATATATATATTTATATACATACACACATATGTATACATATATATATATACATATATATCTTATATATATATATATATATATATATTATATGTATGTATATATATGTATATATCTATATATATATGTATGTATATATATATATATATATATTATATATATATATATATAATATATATATATATATATATATATCGTAAAATAACTTCGTTTTCTTGATGCTTTGAAACATGTAGCATGAAATCGTGCTTTGAAACATGTAGCATGAAAAGATGATACATGTGACTCTGGTTTTATAAGCGAGGTGACATTTCACCATTATACACCAACTATATATATATATATAATATATATATATATATATATATATATATATATATATATATATATATGTATATATCTATATATATATGTATATATATATATATATATATATATTATATATATATATATATATATATATATATATATATATATATACATATATATATATATATATTATATATATATATATATATATATATATATATATATATATATATATATATGTATATATATATATATGTGTGTGGGTGTGTGTGTGTGTGTGTGTATGTGTATATATATACATACACACACACTTTATATAACCAAGATACTTCTCGAAATGAACCTCTTCAAGGAATTTATTTAAAATAAACAATCAAGGTACACAAAAAGTAAAGAAAAAAAACTTGCATTACGGCATCACCACCACAACAACATTAACATCAACAACACAAATTAGAACAACAAGAAACGCACCAAACATGGTTAGGGTTGTGCTTTAATCTCAATTTTTTTTTCGTATTTTTTAAAATAATCTTTAGAGATGTTTCTAAATTCTAAACAAAAGAAAATTGTTTATTTTCGTCGTAAGGAAATCGTTTGTTTCATCCTCCGTTTCGTGATTCTAGATAAACGTGACAAGTTTATATCACTAGTAAGACAAATACAGAGTGGTGTAGACAGGATAGCAAGGACGAGACCTATATATATATATGTATATATATATAGGTGTATAAGGGATAGATAGAGGGGTGTGTGTATGGAGTGTGTGAGTATATGGAAAGAGGGATATCTAGAGTTTAAAGAAAACGATAGATAGATCGATGCTCTTAAAATTAGTACCCCGCCCCTTACCTATCCCAGTAAAACGTGGGTTAGAGAACGTTAGGAGGAAGAACCGCAGGCGATTGTCACTTGCTAACATATATATTTATATATATATGTATATATATATATATGTGTATATATATGTATATATATATATAGTGTATGTGCTTATGTGTGTATATATTTATACACATATTAAACACGCTGTATATGCTATAATGAATTATACGCGGGCATGTTGCGTTCGCACACCTATTTAAATCAATTCTACGCACAGAAATGCAATCATAAGCCCAATATCAGACACAGAAATGCTCATAAACACATGTATCGTTGTAAAGTTAGCTGCGCACAAACACAATTCACCCCGACACACATAATCAAACAGGCACCTATGTATACATAGGGATATGTACATATATACACACACAACTGTTTTATACTCCTGTTATGACAATCACGTGTTTGACGTTACCATGGATATTACAATATGAAGAAAATCGATAAGCGGAAGCGATGAAGAGGCCGGAAGTTTGAGAGAAGCCATTGGATAACTTACATCGAGGCAACCCTTCTCCATTTGGGGTGAAGTATCCCCTGGATATATCATCGTGGGATTGTATCAAGACGAAGGTGAGTGGTGAGATGTTTAATGCACTTGTTTCTGTGATGTTGTGACGTTCATGCAGTTCTTGTAGAGCCGAGTGAGGCAGTTCTTTTGGTTTATTTTAACGGAATTGCTTCTCAATTCTTTTTATCTTTTACCTGCTTTTTGTCAAGTTTGTCGTCGTCGTCATCATCATCATCATCATCGTCGTCGTCGTCGTGTCGATGTCACAGTCGCACCAATCATATTCATTATGGTATTAAGTTACGTTCCTGGCAACAACTTATTGATTGTTGTTAAAAGAAATATCTGAGGAGCGGGGGCTGCTTTGTCTTTTACTGGTTTGATTAGTTAAAGGACAGCGTTCTTCACTTTTTCTGATTAGGGCCTTCCACCCTGGCAGCAGAAAGGGCAGAATGGTATTTTCTCGGATTAGCGAGAGAGAGAGAGAGAGAGAGAGAGAGAGAGAGATAGATAGATAGAGAGAGAGAGAGAGAGAGATAGAGAGAGAGAGAGAGAGAGAGGAACGAATTACTTACAGTAGAGTGGACCCTAGTAAACCCATCCTAGGTTTTAATGATAAGGTTTTTAAACCGGGTGGTGGTTTGATGAATTGGAAGCGAGGAACAGATCCTTTGTCCAATATCAGGATCCCAAAGACTCAAGTGGAGGAGTTCTATAAAGGTCGCAGATTCGGTTCTGTTTGTAGTATTACTACGATTGTTATATCTAGAAAGTTCGACACAGTTGGCATATTCAGTTTGTGTGTGGTGTGTGATGTATTGTTGCTGGGACTTCGAAGGAATTCTCGTCTTAGATTTTATACAATTGGTTTGGTATTCGATTCAAATTCTTTAATCGCTCAGTTCTCTCCAGCAACCCCCATCTCTCTTCCTGTCCCCTCTCTATCTCCTGCCAGTCAGAACAATGTCACCCTCACCGATTGGACATTTGTCAATATGTGGAGCTTTTTTTTAACTGGAAGTTTTATCTTTCACTCATAATGGCACACTCAATATAGGTGCTTGACAGCGCATCTGTACCCTTGTCTCATAAAGGTACCTTTAATATAGATCTCAAACACTGCCTTTCATTAGCTTCCAGCCTGCGACTATCATCAGATTTCAAACTCCAGATTTCCAAGTCGTAGGTTCTGATTTCAAAGAAACATGGGCGTTGTTCCAGTCTCATGTGATGGGTTTGCGGGTTGAAAGCTCAACCAATTCAGATTGCATCTCTTACACTTTCAAACGTTGTAGATGTTGGTTTGACCTGTCTTTCCATATCTTTGAAATTATTTGGTTCCATAGAGCTGAAAAAGCAAACACTGTATGGTTGTGTGGTAAGAAGTTTGCTTCCCAACCACATGGTTCTGGGTTCAATCCCATTGTGCAGCTCATTGGACAAGTGTCTTCTAGTATGGCCCCGTGTCAAGCAATGCCTTGTGAGTGGATTTGGTAGACGGAAACCCGTTGTGCGCGCGCACACACACACACACACCACACACACACACACACTCGGCAAAAGGGACCGATAGAATAAGTACCAGGTTTTAAAAAATGCTACTGGGGTCAATCTGTTCAACTAAACCCTTCAAGGTGGTGCCCCAGCATGGCCACAGTCCAATGACTGAAATAAGCAAAATATATTCTACTTCCCAACAGTCCAGTGGAATCAGCATTTTGCTAAATCAGAGGACCCCCCCCCCACTTAAGACCATTTCTGTCTACACACCGTCTTTGAATTTGGTTTTTCTCTTTAATGAATATTTCTAAAATGTCCGTGGATGTTAGGGTTGTGTCGGCCAGTGTATCTAGGAGAAGAGGAAATAACCACTCTGAAATGCAGGCATTCCACAGTCTGGGAAGGGGATGCTGTCGGCTGATTCAGTCCATTTACACCTATTTCTCTACTGCGAGAAATTTTCTCCGTGACTAAATACAGAGACTGACTTTCTTACGGGTTCAAATATGCTTCAAGCACATTTGAACTGGTAACGAGTTGGTATTTAATCACTTCACTGCTTACTGCTGCCACGCTGTATTTTATTTATTTTATTTATAGCGAAACCAGTCATTGAACGATGACATCAATATCATAAGAGGGATCTGTCTCTTGAGTCAGTTCACAGTGCCTGCTTTTTCAGTATCTGCTGCTGAACATGAGATAACCACTCCGAAATGCAGGCATTCCACAGTCTGGATACTCTGATGTTGTGGGTTGACTCAATGTATTTACACCTATCTGCCTGTCTACTGGGAGATATTTTCTTCATGACAAAATACAGTGAATAGCTTTCTTAGGGTTTCAAGTATATTTGAAGAGGTAACAAGTTTGTATTTGTACACATCACTGCTTAATGGTGTCACCCTGTAGTATATCTAATCTCTGATTTGGGATGCGAAATGGAGATGGAGCCGGTGAGGGCCCATTCTATCAGGCGCCCATCCATGATTGCAGCACATAGAGTATTGTTGTATTGTGCCCTTATACTTCATATCACCCTTGGGTATACACCCTGTTGCTGCCGTTATCCTTTCTTCTTTCTTGGGCCTTCCGCCCACCCCAGAAGGAGAAGGGCTTTATGAGATATGATGACAGCCTAAAGGCAGTTTTAAAGACATTAAAATAATGAGAAACAACAAAGACACAAAATGATTTGACTTGTGTGTTGGTGACGTCAATCTGACGGGCTTCCATACAGTTTCCGTGTCCCCAAATATGACTCGAAGCTAAAGTAAAGTTATTTGCCCCAAATGGCATGCAGTAGGATCGAATCCAGGACCTCGTGATTGGAGAGCGAAACCCTTAACCACTTGGCCATGCATACGTCTAATATATACTACTACTACTACTTATAAATTTGTTTCAGTCATTAGACTGCGGCCATGCTGGGGCATCACCTTGAAGAAATTTTTGTCGAATAAATCAAGCTTCATACTTATTTTTCTTAAACTTGATACTGTCGGTATCTTTTGTCGAACCACTAGGTTATGGGATGTAAACTAACCAACACCGGGTGTCAAGTGATGGTATGGGACAAACACAGACACAAAGATATATACATATACACATATGTAGAATGGGCTTCTTTCAGTTTCCGTCTACCAAACCCAGTCACAAGGCTTTGGTCGTCCCGAGGCTATAGTAGTAGGCACTTGTCCAGGGTGTCATGCAATGGAACTGAACCTGGGACCATGCTGTTGGGAAGCAAACGCTGCGATATATATGTGTATGAGTGTGTGTGTGTGTGTGTGTGTGTGTGTGTAATAAGTAAGTATATTGGTGGAATAGCGGGATCGTCAGAGCGTCGGTGAAAATGCTTTGCGATATTTCTTCCACCTCTTTACGTAGAGTTCAAATCCCGCTGGGGTCAACTGTCTTTCACCCTTATGTGGTTGATAAAAATAAATTTCCAGTCAAGGACTGGGGTCGGTAGCAGTGCCTAAACTCCTTCCCTTCACTCAAAAAAATCGTATCTTACACCATTGTTTCTCTCTCTCTCTCTTTATATATAGATATATAGAGAGGAAGAGAGAGACAGACAGAGAAAGAGAGAGAGAGAGAGAGAGAGAGAGAGAGAGAGAGAGAGAGAGAGAGAGAGAGAGAGAGAGAATTTCTGTTGTTTGGGAATTATAAACCTTCCCTTCTGAGTCTCTGGTCGTTTATTTTCCATAAGAACGAGCTTCTCTGCTGTGAACTTACCATTCACCTTTTCACTCGGTGATGGCTATTTAAATATTCCCCACTCTCGTAAAATTTACACACACACACACACACACACACACGCGCGCGCGCGAAGGGGTGCTGAAAAATTCATGGCTTTAAGGATGTCACAAAAGGCCTGGCTGGAGGCCCAACATCCCAAGTTCTTTTACAGGGCTTAGAAAAACTGAAGGACCAACGCAATAAGTGTGTGAATCTGAGAGGGGAATATCGTGAGTGAGATCACAATTAACTGATCCGCCTGTGTTTTCTTTTACCCAAAGCCAGGAACTTTTCAGCACCCCCTCGTACGTGTGTGTGGTGTGTGTGTGTGTGTGTGTGATTATTATAGACAGACAGACAGATAGATAGATATACGATAGCTGCATACGGACAGATATTGATTATTGAAGAAAAATGTTATCGCATATTTAAATATAGTTACTGATATTGATTTCTGATTAATATAAGTTACCAATACTATCGTCAGTGACTTTTATCTAGGGGTGTGCGCGCAGGTGGGAGATCTTTGCTTCTTTCTTTTATTCTCGTCTTGAGACAAAAAAGGAAAAAGAACAGCTAAGAGGCACAGTGGTGTAATCCTCAAACTGCAATCTTACATTGCTTTTTATCTCTCTCTTCTCTCTGTATATGTGTGTATATGCATTGCACACACACACACACATATATATATATATATGTACATATGAATATATATACAGTATATACAAGCATAGACACACACACACACACACACACACCACACACACACACACACACACACACACACACACATATATATATACATGCAGCCATGCTGGGGCACCGCCTTGTGAAATTTTAGTCGATGCACCATTTGAGAGTGGCCGTTGCCAGTACCACCTAACTGGCCCCCGTGCCGGTGGGTGGCATGTAAAAGCACCCAATACACTCACGGAGTGGTTAGTGTTAGGAAGGGCATCCAGCTGTAGAAATTCTGCCAGATCAAACTCTTCTGGTGCAGCCATCTAGTTCGCCAGCCCTCAGTCCAATCGTCCAACCCATGCTAGCATGGAAAGCGGACGTTAAACGATGATGATGATGATGTAGTCGTACCAATTTTTTTTAAGCCTGGTACTTATTCTATTGGAATCTTTTGCGGAACCGCTGAGTTAAGGGGATGTAAACACACCAACACTGGTTGCCAAGACACAAAGACACACACACGCACACGTCCTGTTGGATCACCTTTGTGGCTTCATTATATGTTTTCGGCTGTTTTGTAAGGAGGATGTCGGTTCGTTTTGGAAGTGTCTTCAGGAAATCAAGTGACACCACAAGAGTTCGAATCTCAATCGTTCCCATCGACAGTCATTTTGGGGCAACGATAAACAGCAGCCGTTGATTCTGTTTAGTTTAAATAAATCGTATAGAAATGATTAAAGGAATCCCGCGGGGTTTTTGGTAGCAGAATAAATCTTTATTCGAGCGCAAAACTAAAGTGAGAAGAACTGGTGCCCTCCTAGATAGTCCACAGGTCTGATTATTCTGTTGATGTTCATGGTGGTACTACAGTTGGTGGGGTTATGTGGCTTATTACATAAGGGGAGTAGAATCTATGGTAGTGGTGGTGGTGGTGGTGGTGATGGATGATACAGAGAGAGAGGGGAGACTTTGCATCAGTGAACTAAAAGCCATAGTGTGTCAGTAGAGGAATATTTGACAATCTGCTGGATGGCTTTTTTTTTTTAATAATAGGCTGGAATGTCAGTGTCGGATGTTTTATTCAAGCACAACATGACCATACTGGAGCACCGTCTTCATGGCTGTGTATCATCTTACTTGCTGGAAAAGTGCTTCAATATCGGTCTTGAACTTTTGAAACGTTCAGCCACCGGTCAAGATTGACCTATTTGTCCGACACCAAAGAGAGATCTCGATCTCTTGTCACTTCCTTCCTCACCATTCAAACCACCGTCAAGGTTTTGCATTTCACCTTTTCAGGGTCGATAAAGTAAGTACCAGTTGAATAATGGGAATCGATGTAATCGATTCCGACTCCCCTCAGACTTCAGGTTTTGCGCCTTTATTAGCCTTAGCTCAGCCCTAGATCCCAATCATTAAGGAACAGTTTTGGCTACAAAATCCTATATCTTTTATCACTCCTCCAGGTGGCGCTGACAACGTCTCCTCTTCATATTTTCATTTACTCTCTAGCAGTGACAACGCCAAAACAAATGTTTGAGAACAATATCTTTCATTCTTGAACAGTTGATGTTGTTCTTCTGGAGTCTTCAGTTGGTCTTTGAACCGTTTCTCAAGTCTTGAAGTTAGGTGTGGGCCATTGGCTGCCGAGGATTCTACGAAGGAAACGCGAGTCACACATGCGCACTACGTGTTCGAACCATCTCAGTTGATTTATTTATAGCATAGACTAAAAATGAGAGGGAATGTGTGTGGCAGAGAGAGAGAGAGAGAGAGAGAGAATGGATGGGAAAGTAATGTTAAACCTAGTTGCCAATTACGAGTGTGTAAAACGAAAAATCTGTTACTTAGCTTCCTGATCAAAGTCGGTCCATCCGTGACCATCCCATCGTTGTCTTATTTGAAGTGAACCGAGTACCACATGTGTCCTTTTCTTTGATTGCAAGCTTTGATTTGATGGTGATTTGGCTGTTATTTCCAGCAGGTAGAGTAACCAGTTAGATACTCATAGGCTTCAGATCAGACACGTTTTTTCCGTTCAATAGCAGTATGTAGGGGGAGGGGACCGTAGGAGGGGTAAGTTAGAGGGGGCAGGATTGGTTTAGAGGTCGTTGTTGTTATTGTTGTCGTTTTGTCCTGCAGACCAATCAAAAGCGTTCCATCTGTGATCACCTCGTCCTTTATTGACACAGTGTATCTAGGATTACGTTACCCAATGTATATTTACTTTTAAAGACGACGCTGTCTGTGTGTATGTGTGTATGTGTAGGTTTGTACGCTTGTGTATGTATGTGTATGCATCTGCATGTGTGAGTGTGTGCATGTGTATGTTTATGTGTGTGTGTGTGTGTGTATAAGTGTGTGCATGCACATGTGTCAGTGTTGACTGTAAAACAGACGCCAAATGTGGTAATCTGGAACATCTTTTGTGCCAACAGATGTTCAGTACAAACTAGCTACTTGTCCATCTGTTGTGCCTCTCGCTATATATGGAATACAGAATGATTTAGTTGTTTGTATGTCGTGTATCTGTTGTGCCACCCAATGTACAATAGACGACAGTGTCGTTATTTGTAGATCTGTTGTGCCGCCAGATGTCCTATTGGGCATCTGGTGGCACAGTATTATTTACATCAAGAGCAACAATATATTCATATTTTCTCTGCCAACACACGTTTTTGTCTTTAATTCGACATTTTCTAATCAACATTTTTTCTACATTTCCAGACAACATCTGAAGCCATCAACACATCAGAGGAAGAGACAAACAGACACGAAGAACGAGAAGAAAATATAATGAAAGGAGGATAATTATAACAACGACAGCAACAACAACCACAATAACAATAGCAGCAAGAACAACAACACGTCTCATAACAAACCTGACACGAAATCGTGTTTGGGAAAGGGCAGTTTGCTCCTAAAAGGGAGTAGGAGTAAGAAGAGGAGGAGGCAGAAGAAGAAGAAGAAGAAGAAGAAGAGTAGGAGTTTATTTATTAGTCGAAAGAGAGATGGTTTTTCAATTAGATAAGAGTGAACAGCATTACTACATACATATTTATTATATACGATCTATAAAGCAGTGTACATAGATATTTATACATACAGTAATATAAAAAGTCTATATAAATAAACACATATATATATATATAGTATATATTTATAATATATATATATATATATTATATATGTAGAAAGAAATTGTGTTATATTTGTGTTTGCGTTATTTCTGTCATTTCCTATCTCCGTTGCACACCTTCCATCTGCAAATTATAAATATTATGATTGTTACGTAACTCTGAGCTTCTTGAAACAGCTGTTGAGTATATATTTGCATTCATCTTTGTGAATATATGTAGAGATACGTGTGTGTGTGTGTGTGTGTGTTGTATGTATGGATATACGAGTCAAGCCTGATTGTGTTTACTCACTTCATCCCTCCCCTCTCTATACAGACACACACACACACACACACACACACACACATACACACACACACACACACACACACACATACACACACACACACACACACGACAGTACCGAAGAGTGAGAATGAGTGTTCAACACCGCATTTGGTTGATAAGACAACCAATACTAAACCAAAATCTAGGGTCAATGCAAGGAAGATAATAATTAAGAAAGTCTTACCTCCCCTTGTCTATGTACTATTTTGAAGTCTTCATAGTCTCGCGTAACCACATGTATTCTCATTCGAAAAGGGGACAGTTTCCAACATTCCGAAGTGGATCGCTTGAAAATTGTAGGGGTCTTTTCTCCATGATACCATTTGGTGCCTTCTTAATCCAGAAAAAAGTAGCTTGCTTACCAACCACATGGTTCCGGGTTCAGTCCCACTGTGTGGCACCTTTGGAAAGTGTTTTCTGCTATAGTCTCAGGCTGACCAAAGCCTTGTGAGTGGGTTTGGTTGATGGAAACTGAAAGAAGCGCGTCGTATATATTTAAATAAATAAATGAATATATATAAATAAATAAATGTGTGTGTATGTTTGTGTGTTTATCCCCAGCTGGTGCTGGTGTGTTTACGTCCCTCAAACTTAGCAGTTTGGCAAAGGTAACCAATAGAATAAGTACTTGGCTTACAAAGTATAAGTCCTGGGGTGGATTTGCTTGATTAAAGGCGGTGCTCCAGCATGGCCAAAGTCAAATGACTGAAACAAGTAAACACATAAAAGAATATATACGTGTGTGTGTGTGTGTGTGTGTGTGTGTGTGTTTGATAAGTTTAGATAATGTTTCAAGGTGAAACACCTGTATTAAAAAAAAAGAAGACCAAGCATACCTTGTTTGTTCTCTCTATCTTTCTCCCCCACTCTCTCTTTCTCTCTGCGCGCACGTGAGTGTGACTGTATGGCAA